>NC_135236.1:577354383-577655008 GCF_051348905.1 Ranitomeya variabilis
AGACAATGCCAGAAGATTCTTACCTGGGCCAAGGAGAAAAAGAAGTGGACTGTTTCTCAGTGGTCCAAGGTGTTGTTTTCAGATGAAAGTACATTTTGAATTTCATTTGAAAAGCAAGGTCCCAGAGTCTGGAGGAAGAATGAAGAGGTACATAATCCAAGCTGCTTGAGGTCTAGTGTGGTGTTTCCACAATCAGTGATGGTTTGGGGAGCCATGTCATCTGATGGTGTAGGTCCATTGCATTTTATCAAGTCAGCACAGCCTTAAACCACGAAATTTTAGAGCAGTTAATTCTTCCCTCTGCCGACAAGCTTTGTGGAGATTGAAATGATATTCTCCTGCAGGACTTGGCTCCTGTCCACAAAGCCAAAAGTACCAATAGCTGGTTTAAAAACAACAGTATCACTGTGCTTGATTGGCCAGCAAACTCACCTGACCTTAACCCCATAGAGAATCTATGTGGTATTGTCAAGAGGAAGAGGAGAGACACCAGACCCAACAATACAGACAAGCTGAAGGCTGCTATCAATGCAACCTGGGCTTCCATAATGCCACAGGCTGATCGCCTCCATTCCACGCCACATTGATGCAGTAATTGATGCAAAAAGAGCCCCAACCAAGTATTGAGTGCATTTAGTGAACATACATATCAGTTGGCCAACATTTTGGATTTTAAAATCATTTTTCAAGTTGGTGTTATAAAGTATTCTAATTTATTGAGATAATGACTTTTGGGTTTTCATTGGCTGTAAACCAATCATAAACATTAACAGAAATGAACACTTGAAATAGATCACTCTGTTTGTATGTTTGAAATGACTCTATATAATATATGAGTTTCATTTTTTGTATTGAAGAACTAAAATAAATTAACTTTTTGAGGGTATTATAATTTTGTGGGAAGCACCTGTAGCTAGGTCACCTAATTACATTGTAGTTGTTGGCTTTCAGGGGCATAACTTCTATAGGTGCAGGGGTTGCAATCGCACCCAGGTTCTGGAGCTCAGGAGGCCCCAAAAGACCATTTGGCCTGTATAAAAAGACCAATGCTATTAGAGGTTTCAATAATTGGGGGCCTTGTTGGAGCTTTTTGCATTGGGGTTCATGAGTTTCAGTGTATGCCTCTAATAGCATTGCCCAGTGTGCTTTAAGATTTGTTTGGCACTAGCTACATCTTTACTTATACACCAGTGTTTCCCAGACTCCAATTCTCACAGATTACAACTGATCATGTTTTCATGCTTTCCTTAATATTGCACAGGTATGAGAACCTGCAGCAGTTTCTGATTCCTTAATAATAATTCCATAACCTGTGCAAAGCTGAAGAAACACTGAAAACATGATCTGTTGGGTACCGAGAGGACTGAAGTTTAGGAAACATTGTTATACACCAATACATTCTTCAGACCCTTGAGGGAATTAATGGGCCTTTTTTCCAGGCAGCTATATGATTGGAGGAAGCTGAGCAAATTCGATGAGATGAGGAAGCAGTTACTCTTTCCAAGTGTTGCTGCCACTTTGTTCTATTGATTGATGGGGGGGTCACAATCCCCACGGGTAGACATTGCAGGACTTAACAAGTATATGCTGATGCGACATCTGTAACAACCTCTGTTTCTGTATTTCTTCACAAAGCTTCATATAACCTACTAGATGGTGGCCTGAGTCTAACGCATTGGGTATTCTAGAATATGTACTGTATGTATGTATGTATATATAGCAGCCACATAGTATATAGCAGAGGCCACACATATAACACAGACAACCATGTACTATACAGCACAGCCATGTAGTATATAACACAGCCATGTAGTATATAGCACAGCCACATAGTATATAACACAGCCCACATAATATATAGCACAGCACACGCAGTATATAACACTGCGCACATAGTATATAACACTGCCCACGTAGTATATAACACAGCCAACGTAGTATATAACACAGCCCATGCAGTATATAACACTGCGCACGTGGTATATAACACTGCGCACATAGTATATAACATTGCCCACATAGTATATAACACAGCCCACGCTGTATATAACACAGCTCACGTAGTACATAGCACTGCGCACATAGTATATAACCCAGCTCACGTAGTATATAACACAGCCCACACAGTATATAACACAGCTCACTTAGTATATAACACTGCCACGTAGTATGTAACACTGCCCACGTAGTATATAACACTGCCACATAGTATATAACACAGCTCACGTAGTATATAACACTGCGCACGTAGTATATAACACAGCCCACGTAGTATATAACACTGCACACGTAGTATATAACACAGCCCACGAAGTATACAACACAGCTCATGTAGTATATAACACTACGCACGTAGTATATAACACAGCTCACGTAGTATATAACACAGCCCACGCAGTATATAACACAGCTCACATAGTATATAATACTGCCACATAGTATATAACACAGCCCACATAGTATATAACACTGCCACGTAGTATATAACACAGCCCACGCAGTATATAACACAGCCCACATAGTAAATAACACTGCGCACATAGTATATAACACAGCCCACATAATAAATAATGCTGCACACGTAGTATATAACACAGCCCATGTAATATATAATACAGCTCACTTAATATATAGCATCCACGCAGTATATAACACAGCCCACGTATAACACAAGCCACGCAGTATATAGCAGCCTCGCAGTATCTAACACAGCCCAAGTACTATATAGCAGTGTGGGCACCATTTCCCTGTTAAAAAAAGAATGAAAAAAAAAATAGTTATATACTCACCCTCTGGCATCCAGCGAAGCTGTCCCGATGCGCGCGATGCGGCCGCCAGCTTCTGTTCCCAGCGATGCTTTGCGAAATTACCCAGATGACTTGGCGTTCTCTCGAGACCGCTACGTCATCATCTTGCGAGACCGCAATGCATGGCCCGGAGCATCACGAGGAGCAGGAAAGGCGCCGGACGGTGAGTATATAATGATTTTAATTTTTTTTCTTATTTTTAACACTAGATCTTTTTACTATTGATGCTGCATAGGCTGCATAAATAGTAAAAAGTTAGTCACACAGGGTTAATAGCAGCGTTAACAGACTGCGTTACACCGCGGCATAATGCGGTGTAACGCAGCCATTAACCCTGTGTGAGCGCTGACTGGAGGGGGCACTGACTGAGAGTAGGAAGGGGCGAATTTGTGGCCGGACTCTGCCCGACGTGGAATTTCCGTGACAGACAAACAGACAGACAGACAAACAGATGGACTTGCCCCCTTAGACGATTATATATATATGATGATTGTGATCTATGCTTTCATATATTTATGGCTAGGTTTGTATTTTTGCAGACACAAAGACAGAATCCCTTAACATCCCCCCAAGCAGCATCCTCTTCAGATTCTTTGTGTCCTCTCATGCCAGGTGCTCTGTGCAGAATTATGCGGTATCTGGTATGCCATTTTATCTGAAAACTAGTTTGAATAGTATATTCTGCTAAATAGACCGAAGATTGCAGAACAGAACATGCACTTACACATCTGGTATTCAGTTTTATATACGGTGATGTCTTGTAAGCAGAACATTAAGCCATCTACTTGTATAAAGAGCTAAATCTGCTGCCCACTTTCATATCAATCAATACTGTGTATACTTAACTAAATAGATAGTATATAGCCTCTGGTATATATCTCCATCATGCCAATGCTAATGAAAGATATCATGAGAGGATATAACCTGAATATATATACTATATACTACTGTCATATATATTCTTCATGACCTCTAATTATAAAACCTCTGATAAATTTACCTTCTAATTAACAAATTAGCAGCTAAATATTTCTACAAATGAGTTATCACTGTTTTAATTGTCAGATTTATTGAAAAATGATAGCAGCTTACTGGACCGTCCAGCTCTTTAACACATGTCAGCCCTGACCTACATTTTGTCGCATAGTCTAGCAGCGGAAATAAGGTGTTACACTGTAGAGTTGGAAACTTACACCAAACATTGAATTGAAACTGCTTGCTAACAAGACAATTATTCCAAGGCCTCTCTGTCATGATACCAGGCTGCTGAACTGCAAACAGCGTCATACATTCACAGTGTCATTGTGTACTGGAGATTTATTAAATTGGTTGAATTGCTGGGTGTAGTGTTTAGGGCTCTTCTGTCTTTGTCTCTTCATATAACATTGATTAGGGCTACAGAAGAGAATATGTTTTATTATACACATGAAGGAATGGATTTCATCTCATTATACTCAGCAAATGTGAATATACACATATTCAGCTCTGGCAAAAAATGAGAGACCACCACATCAAAATCCTGTCATGTGCAGCCCAATCTCCAGACTTGAACCCCAGTGAAAACCTCTGGAATGTAATCAAGAGGATGATGAATAGTCACAAGACATCAGGCTATGTGCACACGTTGCGGATTAGGCTTAGGAATTTCTGGTGCGGATTCTGCCTCTCCTGGCAGAAAATGCAACTGCGGTTTTTTGTGCGGTTCTGCAGCATTTTTTTTTTGTGCGTTTTTGCTGCGGTTTTCTTGCGGATTTGCTGCGTTTTTTACCCCTGCGGTTTTCTATAATGGAATGGGTACAAAAACGCTGCAGATTCACAAAAAAGAAGTGACATGCTACTTCTTTTAAACAGCAACGTTTCCGCAGCAGATTTTCCGCAACGTGTGCACAGCATTTTTTTTCTCATTGATTTACATTGTACTGTAAATCAATTGCGGATCTGCTGCGTTTCTGCACTGCAAAAAACGCTGCGGATCCGCAGAGAATCCGCAACGTGTGCACATACCCTCAAACAAAGTAGAACTGCTTACATTTTGGCGCCAGAAGCAGTGTGACAGACTGCTGGAAAGCATGCCAAGACGCATCAAAGCTGTGATTAAAAATCATGGTTATTCCACAAAATATTGATTTCTGTACTCTTCCTGAGTTAAAACATTAGTATTGTTGTTTATAAATGATTATGAACATGTTTTCTTTGCATTATTTGAACTCTGGAAGCACTGTTTTGTTTTTTGTTTTTGACCATTTTTCTTTTTTCAGAAAAAAAATACAAAATTTACTGCTTGGATATTCGGAGACATGTTGTCAGTAGTTTATAGAATAAATGAGCAATTTACATTTTACTGAAAAATATACCTATATAGTGAAAAATCAGACAAACTGAAAATTTTGCAGTGGTCTATTAATTTTTGCCAGAGCTGTATATAATTTTCACAGGGTGTACGAGCCTCTGGTCATACTGTTGTGTTATGTTGAATCACACAGTTTGCAGCACTGTCATCAAAGCCACCACGATCTATCTAATTAAATAAGGACAAGCCATATGGCTTACTCTACAATATGCCATCACCTAATGATTGCAGGTGATCTGATCCGCACCCAACTTAAGAATGAACAGGTTGTAGCGATGCTTCAATGCAAATCTCACTTCACAGTTAGTAGGTCTTTGCTATATAATGAGAATATCATGAGGTAGGGGTTAAAACACTGAATTCAGTGATGCGTCACGTGTTAGGCTGGGCACTGTTATTTACTTACTATGAATGTTTTAACTCAAGGTGACTATCATTGCCTGTGCTACAGCAGCAGGTGAGACCTAGTCTGACCACACCCACCCCTCTGATAAGCAGCTCAGTGTCAATAGACAATGTCTTTAGAGAGCTTGGTGTGGGAAAGGTTAGCCTTCCCAGCTCTGCTTCATCTTATATTTAAGAACTCTGATTGCGTCATAAAAGCATATGGATGTAGCCAGGCCAAGTGGCTTTGATTGTGTAACCTCCCCGGTGTGTTAGCCAAATGCTAATTTATCCCAAATCAGGTCCCACAATCCCTTTCAACTGATCCTTTACTTAGCCCTATAAATTTAGTTGCATTCTACGGGGGCACGCGTGTGGGTCAGGCATGCGTTTCCCAGCAGCAAAAGTATCACGGCAGCTAAAGTATTGTGAAGTGCAGTTATTTCAATGGCAGTTAGTCACGGCAGGAGTCAGGACCCCACTCTATGTATTTGTCTCTTTTGGGTATGTCTGCTGAGTAAGTACTTCTTATTACTTGGATCTAGCTTTTCTATTAACCCATCTTACTCTTTCACCATATTTACATATGCCTTTGCAGTGTTTGCTCCACTATTTCTCACTGTTCTTCGCTATCCCCAAACCCCAGCACCCTCTAACCAAGTAATCATCTCCCCTTCCCTCTTTCCTCCCCACCTGACCTCCTCTGCTGAGCTGCTCCTCAACCTCAAATCTGTCCTAATAAAACATAAAACAAGCTGCCCACTCTCCTCCCACCTGCTCACCCTTTCTCTGCTTCCCCTCACTGCTGGCGACATATCTCCCAAACCTGGACCCCCACAGCTCATACCTCCTATTACTACCCCCTCCTACCACTCCCTATCTAATATGAACTACTACTCTATACTCCTCCTTCTAGACCTGTCCTCTGCTTTCAACACAGTTGACCACTGCCACCTACTACAGATCCTCACCTCCTTTGGCATCAAATACCTCGCCCTATCCTGGATCTCCGCATACCTTTCCAACCGTACATTCAGCATCTCCCACTCCCACACTACCTCCTCATCCCACCCTCTCTTTGTTGGAGTTCTCCTAGGCTCAGTTCTAGGACCCTTACTCTTCTCAATCTATACATTTGGCCTGGGACAACTCATAAAGTCCCATGGATTCCAGTACCACCTTTATGCTGATGACACTCTACAGTGCAGACCAAAAGTTTGGACACACCTTTTCATTTAAAGATTTTCCTGTATTTTCATGGCAATGAAAATTGCAAATTCACACTGAAGGCATCAAAACTATGAATTAACACATGTGGAATTATATACTTAACAAAAAAGTGTAAAACAACTGAAAATATGTCTTATATTCTGGGTTCTTCAAAGTAGCCACCTTTTGCTTTGATGACTGCTTTGCACACTCTTGGCATTCTCTTAATGAGCTTCAAGAGGTAGTCACCGGAAATGGATTTAACTTCACAGGTGTACCCTATCAGGTTTAACAAGTGGGATTTCTTGCCTTATAAATGGGGTTGGGACCATCAGTTGTGTTGAGCAGAAGTCTGGTGGATACACAGCTGATAGTCCTACTGAATAGACTGTTAGAATTTGTATTATGGCAAGAAAAAAGCAGCTAAGTAAAGAAAAACGAGTGGCCCTCATTGCTTTAAGAAATGAAGGTCAGTCAGTCTGAAAAATTGGGAAAACTTTTATAGTGTCCCCAAGTGCAGTGGCAAAAACCATCAAGCACTACAAAGAAACTGGCTCACATGAGGACTGCTCCAGGAAAGGAAGACCAAGAGCCACCTCTGCTTCTGAGGATAAGTTTATGCGAGTCACCAGCCTCAGAAATCACAGGTTAACAGCAGCTCAAATTAGAGACCAGGTCAATGCCACACAGAGTTCTAGCAGAAGACACATCTCTACAACAACTGTTAAGAGGAGACTTTGTGCAGCAGGCCTTCATGGTAAAATAGCTGCTAGGAAATCACTGCTAAGGACAGGCAACAAGCAGACGAGACTTGTTTGGGCTAAAGAACACAAGGAATGGACATCAGACCAGTGGAAGTCTGTAGTTTGGTCTGATGCATCTAAATTTGAGATCTTTGGTTTCAACCACCGTGTCTTTGTGCGATGCAGAAAAGGTGAACGGATGGACTCTACATGCCTGGTTCCCACCGTGAAGCATGGAGGAGGAGGTGTGGGGGTGCTTTGCTGGTGACATTGTTGGGGATTTATTCAAAATTGAAGGCATACTGAACCAGCATGGCTGCCACGGCATCTTGCAGCAGCATGCTATTCCATCCGGTTTGTGTTTAGTTGGACCATCATTTATTTTTCAACAGGACAATGACCCCAAACACACCTCCAGGCTGAGTAAGGGCTATTTGACCAAGAAGGAGAGTGATGGGGTGCTACGCCAGATAACCCCAATTGAGAAGGTTTGGGGTGAGCTGGACCGCAGAGTGAAGGGAAAAAGGCCAACAAGTGCTAAGCATCTCTGGGAACTCCTTCAAGATTGTTGGAAGACCATTTCCAGTGACTTCCTCTTGAAGCCCATCAAGAGAATGCGAAGAGTGTGCAAAGCAGTCATCAAAGCAAAAGGTGGCTACTTTGAAGAACCTAGAATATAAGACATATTTTCAGTTGTTTCACACTTTTTTGTTAAGTATATAATTCCACATGTGTTAATTCATAGTTTTGATGCCTTCAGTGTGAATTTACAGTTTTCATAGTCATGAAAATACAGAAAAATCTTTAAATGAGAAGGTGTGTCCAAGCTTTTGGTCTGTACTGTACCTCTCTAGCCCAGACCTCACCTCTCCGCTGTCCAGAATTCAGGAGAGTCTATCAGCCATATCCTCCTTCTTCTCCTCTCGCTTCCTCAAACTCAATGTGGACAAATCTGAACTCATCGTCTTTCCTCCATCTCGTAGATCTTCCTTACCTGACCTATCTTTCGCAATTAATGACATCACGCTCTCTCCCGTACCGGAAGTCTGCTGCCTCGGAGTAACCCTTGACTCTGCCCTGTCCTTTAAACCGCACATCCAAGCTCTTTCCACCTCCTGTCGCCTCCAGCTCAAAAATATCTCCAGAATCCATCCTTAAATCAACCGTCAGTCTACTAAAATGCTTGTGCATGCCCTCAACATCTCCCTCCTCAACTACTGCAACATCCTTTTCTGTGGCCTCCCTGCTAACACTCTTGCACCTCTCCAGTCCATCCTTAACTCTGCTGCCTGACTTCTGCTGCCTGACTAATTCATCTCTCTCCTCGCTACTTCTCCGTTTCCCCTCTCTGCAAATCTCTTCACTGGCTCCCATTCCCTCAGGGTATCCAGTTCAAATTACTAATACTGACCTACAAAGCCATCCATAACCTGTCTCCTCCATACATATCTGAACTAATCTCCCGATATCTTCCTTCATACAACTTCCGGACCTCCCAAGACCTCCTCTCCTCCACACTTATTCGCTCCTCACCCAACCGCCTCCAAGCCTTCTCCCAAATATCCCCCATCCTCTGGAATTTTTTGCCCCAACACGTCTGACTATCAACCGCATTCAGATCCTTCAGACGAAACCTGAAAACCCACCTCTTCAGGAAAGCTTACAGCCTGCACTGATCCCGCTTCCTCCTCATCACTACCGTAGCTGCTGCAACCCTCAACCTATTGTCTCCTTCCCCACCATCCTGTAGAATGTAAGCCCGCAAGGGCAGGGTCTTCTCCCCCCTGTATCAGTCTGTCATTGTTAGTTTGCTTACTGTAAGTGATATCTGTGATTTGTATGTAACCCCTTCTCATGTACAGCACCATGGAATCAATGGTGCTATATAAATAAACAATAATAATAACTGCTGCACCCTGTAAACTTTAATAGCAAGGGAATATACCTCTAAATGCAAAAGTCATAACAATAGCCTGAATATGGTCCATCAGTAGGCATTTTTCTTCTCAGCAGCCAGATGATACAATTTCAGAAATAATTCTGTTCACAATATATAGCACACTATCATGTCTTTCTACGATATAGTGTGTATGAAGGCGTCCTGTCCTATTCCGGTCCTGTAGAGTTTTCCTACAGTTTGCTGCAATGAGGGAAAACGTAAGCAGGAAAAGCACATGTAAAGCCGGCAGCATGACACATTTCCAAGAACAGCTTCGACACTCCCTAACAGAAGTTATGTCGCTTATCCATATTACGTAAATAAAAGCTTATAACCTGACGTTAAATTCATCCATTGGTTGTACAAATTATTCTTTTGATATCTGAAACCCTCCAAAATGTGGTTTAGGTTAAGAAAATAAATTGGCATCAATGCAGAAATATTGATCAGTTAATGAACACAGAATGGTCAGATTTTGGCAAGACAAAATGGTGTAATAATAAGACAATGTGATTTTCTGGATTTTTTTTTCTCAGTTTGTCTCCCATAGTTGAGGTCTACATATGATGTAAATTACAGACGCCTCTCATCTTTTTAAGTGGTGGAACTTGCACTATTGCTGACTGACTAAATACTTTTTTGCCCCACTGTAACATGGATAAGCAACATAACTTCTGTCAGGGACTGCACTGTATTGTTTTCTTTCTATACTAAGGGAACATAAGAAAGGTTACAGAAAGGTAAAGCAGCAATATCTATATATGAGTACAGAGAATATACATTTGTTTCCATTTTTCTGACTTTGTTTCCCCTTTTTCTATGGGATCATTCCCTTGCATCAGTATCTGATGGCCTGGATTCATTCTAGAGTCAGATCAGAATATTCCCAGTTACGGATGTCAGAGCAGTGCACAGCCTACACAACTTAGCATTAGTTGTGTCTGGCTCAGGCTTACAATTCAGATCATCACATTTGCAGCCTGTCCGGACATTGCAGTTCATACTTAGACTGTAGATGTCAGATGTGTAAAATCAGCCTACAGATATGTGCACACAATGCTTTTTTCAGGCAGGACTACTCAGGAAGGTGGCTGAAAAAGTACTTTACAAAAGCATCAAAAGCATGAACACATACACTGCAATGTCAAAAAGACTTGCTGTGCATATGATATGGTCAATATTTTGAAGCATTTTTAATTGTATCCAGCTTCAAAAGCCGTGAAGCAGCTAAAAGAAGTGGCCTGACCATTCTCCAGGAGGCTTTTGCTTGGAAGCTGTTCCACAGCTTATATCAAAATGTTTTAAAAAAGAGAGAACAAAAGAAAATAATGAAAAAAAAACAATCAAAAAGAAGCCAGAAATAGACGCTTCAAGACAAAAGACGCCGGCATGAAGCGACGTCTGGCAAAACTCTGCAGGTACGTCAGTGTCTAAAAGACGTTGTGTGCAGATATCCATAGATAGCTTTGCCAAACTATCTGAATTCTCACAAATATTTTTTCTGTCATTTAGAAATTATCAAATCTTTACAGATATCTTGATTTGAATGTGAAAATTTGAACCAACCTTGTCATATACAGAAACATAACTGGAAATATCTCCGTATACTAATAATAGAAAAAACATTTATTCTTGAAAAGGGTGTAATACACTCATAGAAACATGTATTCTATTAGGAAGCAAATTTAGTAGTAATATTTAGATTATCTGAGCTTCAAACTAGTGTGGCCCTACAGGGGTTAATAATGTGTCTACACTATCTTCTCTATTCTGCCTGCATAATTGTGCTCTCAGACAGGAGGACTGACCTCGATGCTCTTGTGCACAGAAGGGGCATAAATGCATTTTATACTGACTGGTCGTCTCCTTGTGTCTCCTGCAGCAATGCATCTCCTCGGGCTGAACTGGCAGCTCCAGCCTGCAGACGGACATACATTCAACAATGGCATGAGGACAAGCAGCGATGATGTGGCGACAATGCCATCTGGAGGCAAAGGTGAGTTTCTGTTTAGTGCTGTATCCTCAGCGACTGACAGCCATTATTCTGCCTGCAGACCTTAGGTTCTCGTGTCGGTGGGCCAGAGGGGAGTGCAAATGCCCCTGCTAAGCGTCCTCTCTGACTTTAGGCATCAGTTTTAGCACATTTCAGCACAGGTAGATGAATAGAGGTATTTTCTATCATAAGTCATATCGCTGTCATGGTTTCTCTTTCCTTTTGGTCCTTTTTTTGTCCCTGGAGGTAAATTCTTACCACACAATGATGAGTAATGTAGTAAATGGCAGCAAAGCGAGAGGAGCTCTGTTGTTACATAGGGCTGAATGTACTAAATATAATGGGTATGGTTTGTGTGCATATTGTATTTTCAGCATCGCTTGCATTTATTGCATATTATTGCACATACCAATGTGAATTTTTTGCATAAGAATAGTAATGTTGTTCATAACGTATTTTCTGCAGAAATATACATGACATAAAGGAGACTGACTATATAGAAAGCTCACACAATGTCCTATCCAACATGCTGGCTTCTGGTATGTGAATGCATTCAGAATCTCCACATTAATTGCAGCATTGGGAGTTATAGAAAAATTCCCCTGAAGCTGCTCCTATGCGTGCTGAATGCAGAGAGCGCCCCCAGACCGTGCAAGGCCTCGGACGTCAGTGATTCTCCTGACATGCACACATCACGGTTTGTCAGTGTGTCAGGTTTTACCATCAGAAATTTTCTCACATGAAGATATAAATAAATGACAAAGTTTGTCCTATTGACTGCAATGTTACTGGCGGACCCCTAGACTTGCCTAGGTAATTCAGCCTGTGACTCAGATTAAATATGGCCATGTCTGTTTTTTTCTTGTGAAACACTTGTCTGCAAAATAATCTGAGAACATGGACAGCTCCTTGGATTATTATGGGTACGTGTTCTAGCCGTATAAAAGGATAGATGGATGCAGTGTCGGACTGGGGTGCTAAGGGCCCGCCAGTAATATTGAATTTAGGGGGCCTACTTTTCACCTGCATACAAATATTACACTACCCTCAAACACAAATTTACCTATATCTCTATATAATAATAAACTGGGTAATTTGATTAGTGAATGACAATATGTTGCTTTTTTTGTACAGAGAGATTCAAGGAGAATTATGCCAAGTTCTGCCCATACAGTGGTGTTGGGGCCCAGATCGGCACAGGGGCCCACCGTGGGATTCCCCTGTTACCCTATGGGCCAGTCCGAGCCTGGATGGATGTCTGAATAAGGCCTTAAAACTGCTTGAGAAGAAGCAGCCCCATACAGAGAGTACTTCCTAGATGATTTGCCACTTTTCAAAGTGTGTCTAGGACTCTGGGTAGACCTGATTGTAAAGTAGTAGCTACATGAACAGTAACTGTAAATGGCAATCTGTTGCCATGTTTTTGCTATCTAATCTGAGAGCAGCATGATGTAGGGACACAGACATTGATTCTTGTGATGTGTCACTTACTGCATACTGTCATTTAAATAAAATCACTGTTTCTCAGCTGCAGATCTACCAGTTCGCTGGATGCTGAGCTCAGTGTACCCTCACCCACACCACCCTGTACATAGGTAGAATGCTGCTCATTAGTGCAGGGCTTGAGGTTACGCAGAGCAGAAGGACTACATCGCATGAGTCAACTAATCCTCCAGTGATTATCTCCTGCTGATAAAACACAAATTTTACTCAAAATGCAACAAGCAGTCCAGTAAGTGATAAATCACTGGAATCAGAGTCTCTGCACCTACATCTTGCCAGTTTCTGCACCTACGTCTTGCCGCTCTCTGCTTAACTAGCAAAAACTTGCTGACAGATTTTTCTTTTACTAAAGAGATGAAACATTAAAGAGCCATTGATGGGCATTGTGACAGCCCCCGCTCCCTATTAGTACCTGTAAACAAGTGACCAATTGAATACTATACTAAAGAACTAATTCATGTCCACAAAACCCTATTGCACCTTATACCTTCTGAACAACTAACACGTATCCATATCATTCCTATAAAATCTAAGGCTGTGTACCAATTCTTGTGTGCAATGATAAGGAGAACAGTAACCCGCTATAATTATTAGGTCTATAATGTTAACCAGCAGATTATAGTACAATTGGAGTACTTAAATCTAGTAAACTTACTGTAAAATATGAATGCCTGTGAGAACTACAAGTTGCTCCATGCTTAAAGGGGTAATTTAGTCTCCTAAAATTATTACCTATCCACTGTACAGGTTATAATTTTAAGATTGGTTTGGGGCTTACTGCTAGGATCACCACCAATCAGCAGTTCAGGGGACTCTTCTGGCCAGGTGGACAGGAATGGAGTCAGGGTCACATACAGTCATCACCTAAAGTCTTGGCACCCTTGAAATTGTTCCAGAAACTGAAGTATTTCTCCCTGAAAATTACTGCAATTACACATGTTTTGGTACAAACATGTTTATTTCATTTGTGTGTATTGGAACAACACAAAAAACTGAGAAAAAAAGGCAAATTGTACATAATTTCACGCAAAACCCCAAAAATGGTTCAGACAAAATTGTTGACACCTTTACGAAATTGTGGGTAAACAACATTTTTTCACCCATGTGATGCTCGTTCAAAGTCAACAGTGGCAAGTAACAGGTGTGGGCTATAAAAACATCACACCTGAAACCAAGTAAAAAGGGGACAAGTTGATTCAATCTTTGCATTGTGTGTGCCACACTAAGTATCTAGAATAGAAAGTGGAGACGAGAACTATCTGAGGACTTGTGGTCCAAAATTGTTGAAAAATATCAATAATCTCAAGGTTACAAGTCCATTTCCAGAAATATTGATGTTTCTTTGTCCACGGTGCACAGCATAATCAGGACGTGTTCAACCCATGGCACTATAGCTAATCTTCCTGTATGTGGACGGCAGAGAAAAATTGATGAAAGGTTGCAACGCAGGATAGTCAGGATGGTGGATAAAAAGGCCCAATCAAATTTCAAAGAAATTCAAGCTGTCCTGCAGGTTCAGGGTACATCAGTGTCAGCGCAAACTATCTGTGGACATTTGAATGAAATGAATATGGTGACATTTCAGAGAGCCAGGAGGACCCCATTGTTGACACAGAGACATAAAAAGTGCTATCTGATATGTTTTCAGTTGCACAGTAGGCACACTGAGGAAGGCCTAATGTTGACCAAAATGTTTGTAAACCTTTATTGTTGGATTGTAGATTAAATCATTTATTTAATTTCACCTGCTCTGAATGTCAAGTTTTCTTACATATCCTTTCTGGGATTGGACATGGTCCTCAGCCAAGGGTGTGCAACCCTCTTGCAGCTGCAATGCGGTAAATCATAACAGCATCAGCCATTCATCTCTTACAACAAGGGCTCTCCGGACAGTCCCTCCATCCTTTTAAGGGAGGAAAAAAACACAGGCCTTTATGGTTAAAAAGATATCATCTGTCCCATTTTTTATTTTGGAAACAAAGGCAGGACACCTCAAACTTGAGTCCTTCATACCTGACTGATTTCTCAAGTGGAGCAATGTTCCTGGTTATTCAGTCAACTTGTGTAACAGAAACGGATGAGGGACTTCTGCCTGCGGCAAATCTTCTCCCTCATCATAGTTTTCCTATAGACTTCCTCATCTCCTTCATAAATGCGACCCATGCAGTGGGAGAAGGTACTCACCTCCATTTCCAGGGTTGGTTGGGGTTCTTGACCAGCCCTAGATCATCCCCCCAGACACAGAACTGCCATAGCTCACTTGAGCCGGCCCATAGCTGGTCACCTGAAAGTGCTGAACTACCTGCCTGGCTCTCTTGAGAGAGTACTTCTGTGCCCTCGGGACTATTGATGAGCGAATGTGATCGGATAATGCTTTATCCGAGCACGCTCGGGTGTTACCCCAGCATCTGGGCATTCTTGTATATTATGTTCAAGTCTCTGCAGCTGCATGATTTGCAGCTGTTATACAGCCTTAGCACATGTGGGGATTACCTGTTTGTTACCCAATCCCCACATTTATTGAAGCTGTCTAATCACCGCAAATCATCCAGCTTCAGAGATTCAAAGATAATTTACGAGCATTCCCAGATGCCACTCAGGACCCGTAGTGGTTGCCAACCTAGGGACAGAGTGTAACCCCGATAGATTTCTCCTAGAGGTATTGGCAGGAGAGGTCGAGGAGACCCCATCGATCCTCAAGCTGGAAGTGTCCCCTGGTAAGTTTGGGACAGCCCAGCTCCAGGATCCTACTCTGACCTGGGCACGAGAGACAGTAATCGAGGTAAATGTGGTGGCTCATCAATCAGATGCGGAGACGGTGTTCCCACATATGGCGATCAACCAGGAGTTATTATACAGGGTTGATAAAATCCAGGATGAGGTGGTATAACAACTGGTAGTGCCCCAATCATACCATCAAGTGGTGCTTGACATGGCTCACACCCATATGCTGGGAGGCCATTTGGGGGCCAAAAGATGCAGGAGCGTATACTGCGGCATTTTTTTTGGCCTGGGCTCTACGCTGAGGTCCAGAGGTGCTTTGACACGTGTCCGTAGTGCCTACTAACCTCACCCACCATGAACTACCGGAGTCCATTGGTGCTTCTGCCCATTACAGAGGTACCTTTTGAGCGGATTGCGATGTATCTGGTAGGGCCAATAGTAAAATCCACCTGGGGCCACCAACACATATTAGTAGTCGTAGACTATGCCACTTCGGTACCAGGAGGCCATTCTGCTTCAGCACACCTCGGCTAAGCTTATCACCTGGGAGTTGTTTGCCATGTTCTGTCACTTTGGGCTACCAAAGGAGATCCTCACTGATCAGGGGACTCCTTTCATGTCCAAGGTGATGAAAGAACTGTGCATGCTCCTCAAGATAAAACAGTTGTGCATGCCGGTGTACCACCCTAGACCAACGGACTAGTCAACCGCTTCAACAAAACCCTCAAATCCATGTTGAAGAAGGTAGTCTTCAAGAGTGGAAGGGATTGGGACATGGTGTTGCCCTACTTGATGTTTGCCATTCGCAAGGTATCACAGGCTTCCACGGGATTTTCACCCTTTGAGCTACTATATGACTGGCATCCTAGGGGTTTGCTGGACGTAGCCAAAGAGATGGGGGAGCAGGAACCTACGCCACATAAGAGTGTCATTGAGAACATGGCCAATATGCAGGACTGAATTGTAGCGGTCATGCCTATTATAATAGAGCATTTGGTGGATGCTCAGGCAGCATAAGGCCAAGTATATCGCAAAAACGCCACAGCCCACTCCTTTAAAGCAGGAGATCAGGTGTTGGTTTTGGTGCCCACTACTGAAAACAAGCTTATGGCCAAGTGGCAAGGGCCATATGTAGTTGAGGAAAAAGTGGGGGAAGTAAACAACCGAGTTTACCAGCCCAGGAAAAGGAAACCCGAACAGTTGTATCACGTTAATTTGTTGAAAGTGTGGGAGAACCGGGAGTGTATGCTCACAGAGGTGACTCCCGACGTATCACCTGGGGACCCTCCAATGTCGGTTCAGACAGAGGCAGTGGGAGAGGTAAAGATAGGAGGACACCCTCTCGAAACAGCAGCGGCGAGAGGTGTGGAAATTGGTACAGGAGAATACGGATTTATTCTCAGGATTACCCAGTTGTACAACTGTCATCCAGCATGACATTGTCACCGAGCCTCATGTAAGGGTACTAATGAAACCGTACCATGTGAGTTAAAGCCAATGCTCCAACTTGGAGTAATCGAGGAATACCGCAGTGACTGGGCTAGCCCAATCATGATAATCCCAAAGCTGGATGGATCATTACGATTCTGTAATGATTCCACAAATTAAATGAGGTGTCGAAGTTTGACCTGTACCCAATGCTCTGGGTGGTCAAGCTGATTGAGCAACTGGGTCAGGCCCAGAACTTTACCATGCTTGATTGGACCAAGGGTTATTAGCAGGTGTCTTTTACGGAGTCGGCAAAGAAAAGATTGTACCACTATGTCGTCCTGCCCTTTGCACTACATGGGACCCCAAGCCAAGTTCCAGAAGCTGATGGATATAGTGCTGGGACCCCATCAGAAGTATGCATCAGCACTACCTAGAACTAGTTTTCTGTTTGTCCCCAGTCACTCCTCCCCCTCCCTGACGGCTTTGTGTTAACCCTCTCATCCCTGAACACAGGAGACTGCAGCACACAGGGAAATCCAAACTTATCTAAGGATAGACAATGACCTCTTGTGGCCGTTTGTTATTACTGCAGACAACAAAACAATGTGATACAATATAATAATGTGATTGATGTCTTCAGGGGGAAATACAACAATAGAACATCAAACTTTGCAAAGAAAGGAGATCTTTATGGAGTTTGAGATTCAAGATCTTGAGTCATTGATAATGTTATTCATTACTATTTGTATCTGCTGGGCAAGACATGTTTGTGAGTTGCATACAGTGGTGTGAAAAATTGTTTACCCCCTTCCTGATTTCATATTCTTATGCATGTTTGTCAAACTTAAACGTTGAAGATCACCAAACAAATTTAAATATTACACACAGATAACACAAGCAAACATAAAATACAGTTTTTAAAGAAGGTCTTTTTTATTAAGGGAAAAATCAATTCAAACCTGCAGGGCCCTATGTGAAAAAGTGATTGCGCCCTAAACCTAATAACTGGTCAGGACACCCTTAGCAACAACAACTGCAATTAAGCGTTTGCGATAACTGCCAATGAGTCTTTTAAAATGATCTGGAGGAATTTTGGCCCATTCATCTCTTTAGATTCATTGTAATTCAACCACATTGGAGGGCTTCTGAGTATGAAGCAACTTTTTAAGGCCATGCCGCAGCATCTAAAGCGAATTAAGGTCAGGACTTTGACTAGGCCACTCCAAAGTCTAGTCAAGACTAGGCCACTTTTTCACACCACTGTAAAAACGATGAGAGGTTGTAAAAGTTGGGATTGTTTACTTTAGAAAAAAGATGCCTCAGAGGAGATCTCATATACTTGTATAAATATATGTGTGACCAGTACAAGGGACGGGCACATGACCTATTTCTTCCAAAACCATACTAAGGACCAAGGGGCACTCACTACGGGTGAAAGAAAGGCGATTCCGGCTTTTAAATGACCTTTACAGTTAGATCAGTTAGAATGTGATATGGCCTACAACAGGGGTCAGGAACCTTTTTGGCTAAGAGAGCCGTAAACGCCACATATTTTGAAATATAATTCCGCTAGAGCCGTACGTGCTTGCAGACGGCGCGGCTATGCAGGGAGTTATGGGAAATGTAGTCCATGCTCCCTGCCGCTCACCACTGCCGCCAATGCTTATCAGGCCATCAAAGAACTACCAATATCAGCGTGCACCGCGGCCTGATGGAGCGCGGTGCATGCATCCTTCCCAGGGGCGTAGCTAGAGCTTTTGCCGCCCGGGGCTGTTCCCGAGTTTGGCGCCCCCCCCCAGAACGTATGCGATTTTCACACTTAGTCATGTACCGACGAGCTCCTCTCCCTTAAGCTCCCAATGTTCAGTGAAAAACTGAGAGACGCAGAAGAGAAGCTCGTTGTCACAGGACCATGAGTATGAAAATCGCATATGAGTGAAGTTTCCATGTGTCAACGACTGGAACCTGCGGAGCTGAATCCTGACATCGCACGCTTCTGAATTCTCACAACGCATGCACTGCACACTTTTAGGATTCTCCCTTGCCGGTGGACAGTCATGTCAGCACAAGCATGTGATTTGTATACTTCTGACCACATTCCGACTAGA
Source organism: Ranitomeya variabilis (assembly GCF_051348905.1). Lineage (NCBI taxonomy): Eukaryota > Metazoa > Chordata > Amphibia > Anura > Dendrobatidae > Ranitomeya > Ranitomeya variabilis. The sequence goes on from NC_135236.1 coordinate 577,373,575, forward strand.
CGTGCCCGGCCTCACTCAGTTCATTTTCATAGAGTGAGGCCACACATGTCTAGTCAGCACGTGACCGCATGTATGTAAATCGCCAGCACCAGAGAATCCTGACAGTGTGCAGGTCGCACTGTGAGAAGTCAGAAGTCTGCAGTCACAAAGAATGACTGCAGACTCATCACAAACCTGGACATCCCCTTTAATGCTCCTAATATAAATAAAAACATGAGAGTTAGTATCACAAATAACATTTACATCCAGGTACCTGATAGATGACGTCTCCTCTGGAGCCGTTCTCCCCATGTTGAGTTTTCTCATCCACAGCTGTCTCTGCAGACTTCCATCTTCTCTGCTCTTTTGCAGAAAATCTCCACATGACGCCCTTAAAGATACAAGTGTCATTATAATGCTCCTGAATAAAAAATTTCCCCTCACTATATTGTCTGCATAAAATATGACCCCCACACTGTCTGTCTTATGGTACATGCTCTTCACACTGACCTCCTTTTTCTATACCGGACCCCTCTTCACACTGACCTCTCACACTGTGTCCCCCCTATAGGGCCCAGTATTTATACTGTACTCTCTCATCACACTCCCCCTCCTTTGTATACTGTCCCCTCCTGGCTGTGCCCTTACACTGTCCCCCATGCTACGCATGCACACATCCCAACACCCTCACTCCCCGTACTCTGTCCACATACGTTTTTCACATCGCTACTCATACTGTGTCCGCATACATTCCCCCGTTTGACCCCAAGCTGTCTGCACCCATCCCCCATACTGTTTCCTCATATATGCCCCCCCATCTCCCCCTTTGCTCTTCATTTTGTGTCCTCAGATCTCCCCCACACATTAAATCCCCCCATCCCCATGACAAATCTCCCCCCACACACAATAAATACCCCATCTCCACTCACATTAAATTTCCCCCCACAATAAATCCCCCCATCTCCACTCATATTAACCCCTTCCCGACCCATGACGCCACGTAGGCGTCATGAAAACCCGTGCCAATCCGACCCATGACGCCTATGTGGCGTCATGGAATGATCGCGTCCCTGCAGATCGGGTGAAGGGGTTAACTCCTATTTTACCCGATCTGCAGGGAGAGGGGGAGTGGTACTTCAGCCCAGGGGGGGTGGCTTCACCCCCCCGTGGCTACGATCGCTCTGATTGGCTGTTGAAAGTGAAACTGCCAATCAGAGCGATTTGTAATATTTCACCTAAAAAAATGGTGAAATATTACAATCCAGCCATGGCCGATGCTGCAATATCATCGGCCATGGCTGGAAATACTGAAGTACCCCCCCCCACGCCCACCGATCGCCCCCCCCGTCCTCTGTTATGGGGTCCGGTCCCCTCCGTCCGCCTGCCGGCTCCCCCGTCCTCCTGTCCGCTCCCTCCTTGCCCAGACCCACCCCCCCTGTGCTCCGTTCCCCCTCCCCGTGCTCCGATCCACCCCCCCACCACCCCTTCATACTTACCGATCCTCCCGGTGTCCATCCGTCTCCTCGCTGGGCGCCGCCATGCTGGAAAATGGCGGGCGCATGCTCAGTGCGCCCGCCGAATCTGCCAGTCGGCAGATTCCTTACAGGTACATTTTGATCGCTGTGGTAGGTTCTATCACAGCGATCAAAATAAAAAAATAATAAATAACCCCCCCCCCCCTTTATCACCCCCATAGGGACAATAATAAAATAAAGAATTTTTTTTTTTTTTTTTTTCCCTCTAGGGTTAGGATTAGAACTAGGGTTAGAACTAGGGGTAGGGTTAGGGGTAGGGTTAGGGTTACGGGTAGGGTTAGGGGTAGGGTTATGGCATGTGCACACAGAGCGGATCGGCCGTGGATCCGCAGCGGATCGGCCGCGGATCCGCAGCGGATCGGACGCGGATCGGCCGCGGATCCGCAGCGGATTGGCAGCGGATCCGCAGCGGATTGGCAGCGGATCCGCAGCGGATGGGCCGCGGATCGGCAGCGGATCCGCAGCGGATTGGCAGCGGATCCGCAGCGGATCGGCCGCGGATCCGCAGCGGATCGGCAGCGGATCGGCAGCGGATCCGCAGCGGATCGGCAGCGGATCCGCAGCGGATCGGCAGCGGATCCGCAGCGGATCGGCAGCGGATCCGCAGCGGATTGGCAGCGGATCCGCAGCGGATTGGCAGCGGATCCGCAGCGGATGGGCCGCGGATCGGCAGCGGATCCGCAGCAGATTGGCAGCGGATCCGCAGCGGATTGGCAGCGGATCCGCAGCGGATTGGCAGCGGATCCGCAGCGGATTGGCCGCGGATCCGCAGCGGATTGGCCGCGGATCCGTAGCGGATTGGCCGCGGATCCGCAGCGGATTGGCCGCTGCGAATTCGAAGCAGTTTTCCATCAGGTTTACAGTACAGTACCATGTACACCTAAGGAAAACCAAATCCGCTGTGCCCATGGTGCGGAAAATTCCGTGCAGAAACGCTGCGTTGTATTTTCCGCAGCATGTCAATTCTTTGTGCGGATTCCGCAACGTTTTACACCTGTTCCTCAATAGGAATCCGCAGGTGAAATCCGCACAAAAAAACACTGGAAATCTGCTGTAAATCCGCAGGTAAAACGCAGTGCCTTTTACCTGCAGATTTTTCAAAAATCGTGCGGAAAAATCTCACACGAATTCGCAACGTGGGCACATAGCCTTAGAGTTAGGGTTGGAATTAGAGTTAGGGTTGGAATTAGGGCTAGGGTTTGAAATAGGGTTAAGATTAGGCTTGTGGTTAGGGTTACGGATAGGGTTAGGGGTGTGTTGGGGTTACAGTTGTGGTTAGGGTTGGGATTAGGGCTACGGTTGGGATTAGGGTTAGGATTAGGGTTGGAATTAGGGTTACGGGTGTGTTGCGGTTAGGGTTGTGGTTAGGGGTGTGTTGGGGTTAGGTTTGTGATTAGGGTTATGGCTACAGTTGGGATTAGGATTAGCGGTGTGTTGGGGTTAGTGTTGAAGTTAGAATTGAGGGGTTTCCACTGTTTAGGCACATCAGGGGTCTCCAAACGCAACATGGCGCCACCATTGATTCCAGCCAATCTTGCATTCAAAAAGTCAAATGGTGCTCCCTCCCTTCCAAGCCCCGACGTGCGCCCAAACAGTGGTTTACCCCCACATTTGGGGTACCAGCGTACTCAGGACAAACTGGGCAACAACTGTTGGGGTCCAATTTCTCCTGTTACCCTTGCAAAAATAAAAAATTACTTGCTAAAACATAATTTTTGAGGAAAGAACAATTATTTTTTATTTTCACGGCTCTGCGTTATAAACTTCTGTGAAGCACTTGGGGGTTGAAAGTGCTCACCACACATCTAGATAAGTTCCTTCGGGGGTCTAGTTTCCAAAATGGGGTCACTTGTGGGGTGTTTCTACTGTTTAGGCACATCAGGGGCTCTGCAAATGCAATGTGACGCCCGCAGACCATTCCATCAAAGTCTGCATTTCAAATGTCACTACTTCCCTTCCGAGCCCTGACGTGCGCCCAAACAGTGGTTTACCCCCACATATGGGGTATCAGCATACTCACAACAAACTGGGCAACAAATATTGGGGTCCAAATTCTCCTGTTACCCTTGTGAAAATAAAAAATTGCTTGCTAAAACATCTTTTTTGAGGAAAGAAAAATGATTTTTTATTTTCACGGCTCTGCGTTGTAAACTTCTGTGAAGCACTTGGGGGTTGAACGTGCTCACCACACATCTAGATAAGTTCCTTCGGGGGTCTAGTTTCCAAAATGGGGTCACTTGTGGGGTGTTTCTACTGTTTAGGCACATCAGGGGCTCTGCAAATGCAATGTGACGCCCGCAGACCATTCCATCAAAGTCTGCATTTCAAATGTCACTACTTCCCTTCCGAGCCCTGACGTGCGCCCAAACAGTGGTTTACCCCCACATATGGGGTATCAGCATACTCACAACAAACTGGGCAACAAATATTGGGGTCCAAATTCTCCTGTTACCCTTGTGAAAATAAAAAATTGCTTGCTAAAACATCTTTTTTGAGGAAAGAAAAATGATTTTTTATTTTCACGGCTCTGCGTTGTAAACTTCTGTGAAGCACTTGGGGGTTGAACGTGCTCACCACACATCTAGATAAGTTCCTTGGGGAGTCTAGTTTCCAAAATGGGGTCACTTGTGGGGGGTTTCTACTGTTTAGGCATATCAGGGGCTCTGCAAACGTAACATGATGCCCGCAGACCATTCCATCAAAGTCTGCATTCCAAAACGTCACTACTTCCCTTCCGAGCCCCAGCATGTGCCCAAACAGTGGTTTACCCCCACATATGGGGTATCAGCGTACTCAGGAGAAACTGGACAACAACTTTTGGGGTCCAATTTCTCCTGTTACTCTTGCAAAAATAAAAAATTCTGGGCTAAAAAAATATTTTTGAGGAAAGGAAACACATTTATTATTTTCACGGCTCTGCGTTATAAACTTCTGTGAAGCATTTGGGGGTTCAAAGTGCTCACCACACATCTAGATAAGTTCCCTTGGGGGTCTAGTTTCCAAAATGGAGTCACTTGTGGGGAGTTCCTACTGTTTAGGCACATCAGGGGCTCTGCAAACGCAACCTGATGCCCGCAGAGCATTCCATCAAAGTCTGCATTTCAAAACGTCACTACTTCCCTTCCGAACCCCGACGTGTGCCAAAACAGTGGTTTACCCCCACATATGGGGTATCAGCGTACTCAGGAGAAACTGGTCAACAACTTTTGGGGTCCAATTTCTCCTGTTACTCTTGCAAAAATAAAAAAATTCTGGGCTAAAAAATATTTTTGAGGAAAGGAAACACATTTTTTATTTTCACGGCTCTGCGTTATAAACTTCTGTGAAGCACTTGGGGGTTCAAAGTGCTCACCACACATCTAGATTAGTTCCTTGGGAGGTCTAGTTTCCAAAATGGGGTCACTTGTGCGGGAGCTCCAATGTTTAGGCACACAGGGGCTCTCCAAACGCGACATGGTGTCCGCTAATGATTGGAGCTAATTTTCCATTCAAAAAGCCAAATGGCGTGCCTTCCCTTCCGAGCCCTGCCGTGCGCCCAAACAGTGGTTTACCCCCACATATGGGGTATCAGCATACTCACAACAAACTGGGCAACAAATATTGGGGTCCAAATTCTCCTGTTACCCTTGTGAAAATAAAAAATTGCTTGCTAAAACATCTTTTTTGAGGAAAGAAAAATGATTTTTTATTTTCACGGCTCTGCGTTGTAAACTTCTGTGAAGCACTTGGGGGTTGAACGTGCTCACCACACATCTAGATAAGTTCCTTGGGGAGTCTAGTTTCCAAAATGGGGTCACTTGTGGGGGGTTTCTACTGTTTAGGCATATCAGGGGCTCTGCAAACGTAACATGATGCCCGCAGACCATTCCATCAAAGTCTGCATTCCAAAACGTCACTACTTCCCTTCCGAGCCCCAGCATGTGCCCAAACAGTGGTTTACCCCCACATATGGGGTATCAGCGTACTCAGGAGAAACTGGACAACAACTTTTGGGGTCCAATTTCTCCTGTTACTCTTGCAAAAATAAAAAATTCTGGGCTAAAAAAATATTTTTGAGGAAAGGAAACACATTTATTATTTTCACGGCTCTGCGTTATAAACTTCTGTGAAGCATTTGGGGGTTCAAAGTGCTCACCACACATCTAGATAAGTTCCCTTGGGGGTCTAGTTTCCAAAATGGAGTCACTTGTGGGGAGTTCCTACTGTTTAGGCACATCAGGGGCTCTGCAAACGCAACCTGATGCCCGCAGAGCATTCCATCAAAGTCTGCATTTCAAAACGTCACTACTTCCCTTCCGAACCCCGACGTGTGCCAAAACAGTGGTTTACCCCCACATATGGGGTATCAGCGTACTCAGGAGAAACTGGTCAACAACTTTTGGGGTCCAATTTCTCCTGTTACTCTTGCAAAAATAAAAAAATTCTGGGCTAAAAAATATTTTTGAGGAAAGGAAACACATTTTTTATTTTCACGGCTCTGCGTTATAAACTTCTGTGAAGCACTTGGGGGTTCAAAGTGCTCACCACACATCTAGATTAGTTCCTTGGGAGGTCTAGTTTCCAAAATGGGGTCACTTGTGCGGGAGCTCCAATGTTTAGGCACACAGGGGCTCTCCAAACGCGACATGGTGTCCGCTAATGATTGGAGCTAATTTTCCATTCAAAAAGCCAAATGGCGTGCCTTCCCTTCCGAGCCCTGCCGTGCGCCCAAACAGTGGTTTACCCCCACATATGGGGTATCACCGTACTCAGGACAAACTGGACAACAAAATTTGGGGTCCAATTTCTCCTATTACCCTTGGGAAAATAAAAAATTCTGGGCTAAAAATCATTTTTGAGGAAAGAAAAATTATTTTTTTATTTTCACGGCTCTGCGTTATAAACTTCTGTGAAGCACCTGGGGGTTATAAGTGCTCACTATGCATCTAGATAAGTTCCTTGGGGGGTCTAGTTTCCAAAATGGGGTCACTTGTAGGGGAGCTCCAATGTTTAGGCACACAGGGGCTCTCCAAACGCGACATGGTGTCCGCTAACGATTGGAGCTAATTTTCCATTCAAAAAGTCAAATGGGACGCCTTCCCTTCCGAGCCTTGCCATGCACCCAAACAGTGGTTTACCCCCACATATGAGGTATCGGCATACTCAGGAGAAATTGCCCAACAAATTTTAGGATCCATTTTATCCTGTTGCCCATGTGAAAATGAAAGAATTGAGGCTAAAAGAAATTTTGTGTGAAAAAAAAGTACTTTTTCATTTTTGCGGATCAATTTGTTGTGAAGCACCTGGGGGTTTAAAGTGCTCACTATGCCTCTAGATGAGTTCCTTGGGGGGTCTAGTTTCCAAAATGGGGTCACTTGTGGAGGAGCTCCAATGTTTAGGCACACAGGGGCTTTCCAAACGTGACATGGTGTCCGCTAACGTTGGAGATAATTTTTCATTCAAAAAGTCAAATGGCGCTCCTTCCCTTCCGAGCCTTACCATGTGCCCAAACAGTGGTTTACCCCCACATGTGAGGTATTTGTGTACTCAGGAGAAATTGCCCAACAAAATTTAGGATCCATTTTATCCTGTTGCCCATGTGAAAATGAAAAAATTGAGGCTAAAATAATTTTTTTGTGAAAAAAAAGTACTTTTTCATTTTTACGGATCAATTTGTGAAGCACCTGGGGGTTTAAAGTGCTCACTATGCTTCTAGATAAGTTCCTTGGGGGGTCTAGTTTCCAAAATGGGGTCACTTGTGGGGGAGCTCCAATGTTTAGGCACACGGGGGCTCTCCAAACGTGACATGGTGTCCGCTAAAGATTGGAGCCAATTTTTCATTCAAAAAGTCAAATGGCGCTCCTTCCCTTCCGAGCCCTGCCGTGCGCCCAAACAGTGGTTTACCCCCACATATGAGGTATCAGCGTACTCAGGACAAATTGGACAACAACGTCCGTGGTCCAGTTTCTCCTTTTACCGCTGGGAAAATAAAAAAATTGTTGCTAAAAGATCATTTTTGTGACTAAAAAGTTAAATGTTCATTTTTTACTTCCATGTTGCTTCTGCTGCTGTGAAACACCTGAAGGGTTAATAAACTTCTTGAATGTGGTTTTGAGCACCTTGAGGGGTGCAGTTTTTAGAATGGTGTCACTTTTGGGTATTTTCAGCCATATAGAACCCTCAAAATGACTTCAAATGTGAGGTGGTCCCTAAAAAAAATGGTTTTGTAAATTTTGTTGTAAAAATGAGAAATCACTGGTCAAATTTTAACCCTTATAACTTCCTAGCAAAAAAAAAAATTGTTTCCAAAATTGTGCTGATGTAAAGTAGACATGTGGGAAACGTTATTTATTAACTATTTTGTGTCACATAACTCTCTGGTTTAACAGAATAAAAATTCAAAATGTGAAAATTGCGAAATTTTCAAATTTTTTGCCAAATTTCCGTTTTTTTCACAAATAAACTCAGAAATTATCGACCTAAATTTACCACTAACATGAAGCCCAATATGTCACGAAAAAACAATCTCAGAATTGCTAGGATCCGTTGAAGCGTTCCTGAGTTATTACCTCATAAAGGGACACTGGTCAGAATTTCAAAAAACGGCAAGGTCATTAAGGCCAAAATAGGCTGGGTCATGAAGGGGTTAAATATCCCCAATCCAATAATATATCCCACTATCCCCACTCACATGAAATCCCCCCCACAATATGTGCCCCCATCCCCCCCCACAATATATGCCCCCATCCCCACTCACAGTAAATCCCCCCACAATATTATATGCCCCCCATCCCCACTCACAGTAAATCCCCCCACAATATTATATGCCCCCCATCCCCACTCACAGTAAATCCCCCCCTGCACCTTCGGTGTCTTCAGCTCCACTGGAGCACTTTCCACCGCTCTGTGTCTCCTGGTCGATCTGCAGCTCCTGCTCTGCCGCACAGGTGAGTGACGTCAGCAGCGTGATCACATGACCTGATCACGCTGCTGGCGTCGCTCTGACCCGGCAGTCAGAGCTTCAATTGTACTCGCATCACAGATACGAGTACAATTGAACACTGAGAGCCGGCGCGCCGCAGCTTCTCTGTGCCGGCTGTCAGCTTGACAGTCGGCACAGAGAACAGCTGACTCCCAGTGCGGGGGGTAACAGAATGCAGCCGCCGGAGGAGACACTGCGGACCGCCGCTTTAGGCGGCCCGACTGCGCCCCCCTGCCGGCTGCGCCCCCCTAGATACGCCACTGACTCACCGCCGCATTGTGCCGCCCCCCGCATTGTGCCCCCCTTCCTACGCCACTGATCCTTCCCATAGACAGGTAGGAGCCCTGTCTGCGAGCCAGATACGGCCATCAAAAGAGCCATATCTGGCTCGCGAGCCATAGGTTCCCGACCCCTGGCCTACAACAAGAGGTAGTAATGGCAGACAATTACATCCTCTAAAAAGTGCTGTATGATTTCCTTAATACACCTGCTATTGGGGTTATAGTTAGTTTAGTGAAAAATGTACCATTGGTAGAGCAAGGTTGAACTTGATGGACCTAGGTCTTTTTTAACCTATAGAGCTAAATATTTACATGCTCCCAACCTTTCTAGTCTATGTTGAATAACAGCGCCAGATATTCATAAGGTTATGGAACAGTGGAGCATCCAGTGGTAATAACTAGTGATTAGCGAGTGTGTTCATCACTACTCAAAACTCGCTCGAGCATAAGTGTGATCAGGATGCACGTTACTCGAGTCCCCACTCCGCATGTTTGTGGCTTTGTAGACAGCCAATGAACATGTGGGTATTGCCTGACAGTCACTGTAATGCCATAGCCTTCTTGGTCATGGCATTACTGCGATTGGCTGGCCGCGTAGCATCATCAGGTCTATATAAGACCCATGACACCATGCTTGGCACATTGTACCCTGGACAAAGGCAGCATAGGGAGAGGTGGTAGTGAGAGGGACAGAATTGTAGCTGCATATTAGCCAGGGATTCAGCCACAGTTATATTTTTGTGAAGAACAACAACAGTCCATCTTAAGGCTAATTGTAATCAATATTAGTACTGCTGTTAGCAGCATTTAGAGAGAGATTGTGCTGAAGGGACAGTGTAGTACAGGATAGGGTTAATTGCATGTCATTTATGCTGCAACTAACACCAAAACCTCTTTTGGGGGTTAATAATATTAATTTTGCTCTTAATCCTCCAATTTGTTCTGAGCAGGAAATTATTATATACCATTTTTACTGCGGCAGATGTTCATCAAAATCATACAGCCAGACTTGGTTGGATCTCAATAGCATCGCTATATTGATACTGCAACTCACACGTTCATCTCAATTGGGCAAATTTGCCAGGCATTGTAATACTGCAAATTATTGGAGCGGTGAAATTTTATGTGGCATTTAACATTCTACAGTTCGGTCTCTAACCTCCCAAAAAAAGAAATATGCACACCATGTTCCAAATTATTATGCAAATTTTATTTTTCTATGATTTTCCTAAATGGTAGGTTCAAATGACAGTCAGTCTAATAAAAGTCATCACCCATTAGAGTATACATCGAATTTTATTGAAGAAACCTCCCAATGATAACAGTATGATCTCCAAAATGAATAAAAACTCAAAATGCACTGTTACAAATTATTAGGCACAGTAGAATTTCTAAACATTTGATATGTTTTAAAGAAATGAAAATGCTCATTTGTTGAATTTGCAACATTAGGGGGTCACATCCTAACAGGCCAAGTTACATGTTAACATAGGAACCCTTCTTTGATATCACCTTCACAATTCTTGCATCCATTGAACTTGTGAGTTTTTGGAGAGTTTCTGCTTGTATTTCTTTGCATGAAGTCAGAGTAGCCTCCCAGAGCTGCTGTTTTAATGTGAACTGCCTCCCAATCTCATAGATCTTTTGCTTGATGATATCTCCTTTTATGCCCATAGCAGCCAATGACTCAGAGGTATTTTTGCAGCATAAGATGGTGCATTGTCATGCATGAAGATGGTTTTGCTCCTGAAGGCACGTTTCTGCTTTTTATACCACGGAAAGAAAGTTGTCAGTCAGAAACTCTATATACTTTGCAGAGGTCATTTTCACACCTTCAGAAACCTTAAAGGGCCATACCAGCTGTTTCCCCATGATTCCGGCCCAGAACATGACTCCTCCACCTCCTTGCTGACGTCGCAGCCTTGTTGGGATATGGTGGCCATCCACCAACCATCCACTACTCCATCTATCTGGACCATCCAGGGTTGCTCAACACTCATCAGTAAACAAGACTGTTATGACCCCAATGGCAGAGGGTCTCAGGAATAAATACCAAGTCTGCAAACACAAAAAACCAGCTCATAGGGCAGTGGTAACTGGGCTGACCATATATCTAATCCTAGCACCACAAATAGAAGTAGCCGGGGAACGTGCCTACGTTGGATCTAGACGTCTCGCGCCAGCCGGAGAACTAACTAACCCTAGAAGGGAAAAGAAAGACCTTTCTTGCCTCCAGAGAAAAGACCCCAAAAGTTGGATACAAGCCCCCAACAAATAATAACGGTGAGGTAAGAGGAAAAGACAAACATAAGAATGAGCTAGGTATTTAGCAAAGAGAGGCCCACTAGCTAATAGCAGAATATAGTAAGATGACTTATATGGTCAGCAAAAACCCTATTAAAATATCCACGCTGGATATTCAAGAACCCCCGAACCGTCTAACGGCCGGGGGGAGAACACCAGCCCCCTAGAGCTTCCAGCAAGGTCAGAAATCACATTTAGTACAAGCTGGACAAAAATAGTAGCAAAGCAAGTAACTCAAAAAACAAAGAAGCAAGACTTAGCTTAATTTTGCAAGAGCCAGGACCAGCAGACAGGAGCAACAGAAGGATCTGATTACAACGATGCCAGGCACTGGACTAAGGATCCAGGAAGTTAATATAGCGACACCCCTGGACTAACGACCCAGGTGAGTGCCAAACAGAAAAAAGACAATCCCAGAGTCATACCACTAGTGACCACAAGAGGGAGCCAAAAAGTCTAATTCACAACACAAGACTGTTTGAAAATTAGTCTTCAAGTATGTCAGGACCCACTGCAACCGTTTCTGCTTATGAACACTGTTTAGGGGTGGCCGAATAGTAGGTTTATGAACCAAAGCAAGCTCTTGAAGGATCCTACACCTTGAGGTTCGAGGGATTCCAGAGGCACCAGCAGCTTCAAATATCTGTTTCCTGGTTTGTAATGGCTTTTTAGCAGCTGCTCTCTTAATCCGATGAAGTTGCCTGGTAGAAACCTTCCTCATTTTGTCTTTATGAGCACGAACATGTCTGTGCTCAGAATCAGCCACAAATCTCTTAACAGTACTATGATCATGCTTACGTTTTCGGGAAATATGTAATGTTCATCCCTTGACCAAGGCATTGCACTATTTGATGCTTTTCGGAAGCAGAGAGATCTTTTTTCTTTCCCATGTTACTTGAAAACTGTGGCATGCTTAATAATGTGGAACATCATTTTTAAGTAGTTTTCCTTTAAGCCCTTAAGCCCCGAGGGTGGTTTGCACGTTAATGACCGGGCCAATTTTTACAATTCTGACCACTGTCCCTTTATGAGGTTATAACTCTGGAACGCTTCAACGGATCTTGGCGATTCTGACAATGTTTTCTCGTGACATATTGTACTTCATGATAGGGGTAAAATTTATTCAATATAACTTGCATTTATTTGTGAAAAAAAATGGAAATTTGGCGAAAATTTTGCAATTTTCCAACTTTGAATTTTTATGCTTTTAAATCACAGAGATATCTCACACAAAATACTTAGAAAATAACATTTCCCACATGTCTACTTTACATCAGCACAATTTTAGAACCAACATTTTTTTTGTTAGGGAGTTATAAGGGTTAAAATTTGACCAGCAATTTCTCATTTTTACAACACCATTTTTTTTTAGGGACCACATCTCATTTGAAGTCATTTTGAGGGGTCTACATGATAGAAAATACCCAAGTGTGACTCCATTCTAAAAACTGCACCCCTGAAGGTGCTCAAAACCACATTCAAGAAGTTTATTAACCCTTCAGGTGTTTCACAGGAATTTTTGGAATGTTTAAATAAAAATGAACATTTAACTTTTTTGCACACAAAATTTATTTCAGCTCCAATTTGTTTTATTTTACCAAGGGTAACAGGAGAAAATGGACCCCAAACGTTGTTGAACAATTTGTCCTGAGTACGCGGATACCCCATATGTGGGGGTAAACCACTGTTTGGGTGCATGGCAGAGCTCGGAAGGAAAGGAGCCCCATTTTACTTTTCAATGCAAAATTGACTGGAATTGAGATGGGACGCCATGTTGCGATTGGAGAGCCCCTGATGTGCCTAAACATTAAAACCCCCCACAAGTGACACCATTTTGAAAAGTAGACCCCCTAAGGAACTTATCTAGATGTGTGGTGAGCACTTTGACCCAACAAGTGCTTCACAGAAGTTTATAATGCAGAGCCGTAAAAATAAAAAATCATATTTTTTCACGAAAATGATCTTTTCACCCCCAATTTTTTATTTTCCCAAGGGTAAGAGAAGAAATTGGACCCCAAAAATTGTTGTGCAATTTTTCCTGAATACGCTGATACCCCATATGTGGGTGTAATCCATTGTTTGGGCGCATGGCAGAGCTCGGAAGGGAAGGAGCGCCATTTGACTTTTCAATGCAAAATTGACTGGAATTGAGATAGGATGCCATGTTGCGTTTGGAGAGCCCCTGATGTGCCTAAACATTGAAACCCCTCACAAATGACACCATTTTGGAAAGTAGACCCCTTAAGGAACTTATCTAGATGTGTGGTGAGCACTTTGATCCAACAAGTGCTTCACAGAAATTTATAATGCAGAGCCGTAAAAATAAAAAATCATATTTTTTCACAAAAATGATATTTTGCCCCCAGTTCTGTATTTTCCCAAGGGTAAGAGAAGAAATTGGACCCCAAAAGTTATTGTGCAATTTGTCCTGAGTACGCTGATACCCCATATGTGGGGGTAAACGACTGTTTGGGCACATGGCAGAGCTCGGAAGGGAAGGAGCGCCGTTTGACTTTTCAATGCAAAATTGATTGGAATTGAGATGGGACACCATGTCGCGTTTGGAGAGCCCCTGATGTGCCTAAACATTAAAACCCCCAACAAGTGACACCATTTTGGAAAGTAGAACCCCTAAGGAACTTATCTAGATATGCTTTGAGAGCTTTGAACCTCCAAGTGTTTCACTACAGTTTATAACACAGAGCCGTGAAAATAAAAATAATTTTTTTTGTCACAAAAATGATTTTTTAGCCCCCAGTTTTGTATTTTCACAAGGGTAACAGGATAAATTGGACCCCAATAGTTGTTAACCAATTTGTTCTGAGTACGCTGATACCCCGTATGTGGGGAGGAACCACTGTTTAGGCGCATGGCAGAGCTCAGAAGGGAAGGAGCTCCATTTGGAATGCAGACTTAGATGGATTGGTCTGCAGGTGTCACGTTGCATTTGCAGAGCCCCTGATGTACCCAAACAGTACAAACCCCCCACAAGTGACCCCATATTGGAAACTAGACCTCCCAAGGAACTTATCTAGATGTGTTGTGAGAACTTTGAACCCCCAAGTGTTTCACTACAGTTTACAGCGCAGAGCCGTGAAAATAAAAAATCTTTTTTTTCCCACAAAAATGATTTGTAGCCCCCCAAATTTTTATTTTCTCAAGGATAACAAGAGAACTTGGACCCCAAAAGTTGTTGTCCAATTTTTCCCGAGTACGCTGATACCCCTTATGTTGGGGTAAACCCCTGTTTGGGCGCACGGGAGAGCTTGGAAGGGAAGGAGCACTGTTTTACTTTTTCAACACAGAATTGGCTGGAATTGAGATCGGACGCCATGTCATGTTTGGAGAGCCCCTGATGTGCCTGAACAGTGGAAACTCCCCAATTCTACCTGAAACCCTAATCCAAACACACCCCTAACCCTAATCCCAATGGTAACCCTAACCACACCCTTAACCCTGACACACCCCTAACTCTAATCCCAACCCTAATCCCAACTGTAAATGTAATCCAAACCCTAACCCTAACTTTAGCCCCAACCCTAATCCTAACTTTAGCCCCAACCCTAACCCTAACTTTAGCCCCAACCCTAACCCTAACTTTAGCTCCAACCCTAGCCCCAACCCTAACCCTAGCCTTAACCCTAGCCCTAACCCTAGCCCTAACCCTAGCTCAAACCCTAGCCCTAACCCTAGCCCTAGCCCTAACCCTAGCCCTAGCCCTAACCCTAACCCTAGCCCTAACCCTAGCCCTAACCCTAACCCTAGCCCTAATCCCAATGGGAAAATGGAAATAAATACATTTTTTAAATTTTATTATTTTTCCCTAACTAAGGGGGTGATGAAGGGGGGTTTGATTTACTTTTATAGCATTTTTTATATCGGATTTTTATGATTGGCAGCTGTCAGACACTAAAAGACGCTTTTTTATAGCAAAAAAGTTTTTGCGTCTCCACATTTTGAGACTTATAATTTTTCCATATTTTAGTCCACAGAGTCATGTGAGGTCTTCTTTTTTGTGGGACGAGTTGATGTTTTTATTGGTAACATTTTCGGACACGTGACAGTTTTTGATCACTTTTTATTCCGATTTTTGTGAGGCAGAATGACCAAAAACCAGCTATTCATGAATTTCTTTTGGGGAAGGCGTTTATACCATTCCACGTTTGGTAAAATGGATAAAGCAGTTTTATTCGTCGGGTCAGTACGATTACAGTGATATCTCATTTATATCATTTTTTTATGTTTTTGCGCTTTTATACGATAAAAGCTATTTTATAGAAAAAATAATTATTTTGGCATCGCTTTATTCTGAGGACTATAAGTTTTTATTTTTTGCTTATGATGCTGTATGGCAGCTCGTTTTTTGCGGGACAAGATGATGTTTTCAGCGGTACCATGGTTATTTATATCCGTCTTTTTGATCGCGTGTTATTCCACTTTTTGTTCGGCGGTATGATAATAAAGCGTTGTTTTTTGGCTCGTTTTTTTTTTTTTTCTTACGGTGTTCACTGAAGGGGTTAACTAGTGGGACAGTTTTATAGGTTGGGTCGTTATGGACGCGGCGATACTAAATATGTGTACTTTTATTGTTTATTTTTTTATTTAGATAAAGAAATGTATTTTTGGGAATAATATATATATATTTTTTTTAATTTATTTAGGATTTTTTTTTTTTTTTTACACATGTGGATTTTTTTTTTTTACTTTTTTACTTTGTCCCAGGGGGGGACATCACAGATCGCTGATCTGACAGTTTGCACAGCACTCTTCCAGATCGGCGATCTGTCTTAGAGCGCTGCAGGCTTACCAGAGCTTGGGCTGCACCCAGAAGTAATCCCTGCAGGACCCGGATGCAGCCCCGTGGCCATTTTGGATCCGGGGCCTGCAGGGATAGGAGGTAAGAGACCCTCGCAGCAATGCGATCACATCGCGTTGCTCCGGGGGTCTCAGAGAAGCACGCAGGGAGCCCCCTCCCTGTGCGATGCTTCCCTGTACCGCTGGCACACCGCGATCATGTTTGATCGCTGTGTGCTGGGGGTTAATGTGCCAGGGGCGGTCTGTGACTGCTCCTGGCACATAGTGCCGGATATCAGCTGTGATAATCAGCTGACACCCAGCTGCGATCGGCCGCGCTCCCCCCGTGAGCGCTGCCGATCGCGCTGGACGTACTATCCCGTCACTGGGAATTAAGTCCCAGGTCACCTTGATGGGATAGTATGTCCAATGGGATTAAGGGGTTAATTAGAATCACCTGGAAAATTAATTATCACGTGTTTAAGATTGATTTCATTGATCCATTTAGCCCTGTTACACAATACCATCCATGAGTTTATTTGAAAAACAAAACAAATAAATCTTTATGACACTTAAATTCAATTTGCATAATAATTTTAAACACGGTGTAGTTTGTTAAAAAATCACATTGCTATATTTATACTGCGGTCTTATACTTTCATGTGAGGTGTGCAAATTTGCCTGACATTGTAATACTGCCATTTTTTTGAGCAGTGAACCTTTATATAGTATTTAGTGTGCTACAGTTGTGCCTCAAAACCTCCAAAATAGAGAAAGCGTTTAAAAAAATTGCATTGCTATATTTGTACTGAAGTCTCATACGTCTGTCTGAGGTGTGCAAATTTGCTTGGCATTGTAATATAATAGTTTTATTGCGCAATAAACTTTTATACAGTATTTAGTGTGCTACAGTTGTGCCTCAAAAGCCCCAAAATAAAGAAAGTGTTTAAAAAATTGCATTGCTATATTTATACTGCAGTCTCATACGTTCATCTGAGGTGTGCAAATTTGCCTGCCATTGTAATACAATGGGTTTTTTGAGCTGTGAAATGTTACACTGTATTTAGCATTTAGTATGCTACAGTTGGGCCTCAAAATCCCCTAAAAAAGAAATTGTTTAAAAAAACGCATTGCGATAGTAATACTACAATCACATATGTCCGTCTGAGGTGTGCAAATTTATTTGGGAGTGTCGTACAGCCTTTTTTGTGAGTTGTGAAATTTTATAAAGCATTTAGCATGCTACAGTTGGGCCACAAACCCCCCCAAAAATAAATTGTTTGTTTAAAAAATTTGCATTGCTATAATTATACTGCAGTCACATCCATCCATCTGAGGTGTGCAAATTTGCTTGGCATTGTAATACATTTTGTTAACTGTGAAATATTATATGGTATTAAGCATGCTACAGTTGGGCCTCAACCCCCCCCCCCCCCAGAGTACTAGAGGTGGCTGCATGGTATGGGCTTGTGGGAAAAGGAATGCAGATTCCGATTATGTGTTCGGCTAGGTTCAGAGATATTGCATTCTTTTATTAGAGGTCATTTTCTAGATTCAATATCTCAGAGCCTTGTGTTGTTGAGCTGGGGATCTGCAGTGCCAATATGTCTGCAAGTCAGCCTGAGTCCAACAAAAGAAGCCAGTTGGCTAGTAACTGCACAAGAGTTCACACCCCTGTGATAATTGGTGCCGGGGGACACAGGGTCTGTGCCTTTTGCTCCTCCTGGGGAGAGTTTTAAAGGCCTTTTTGCTTGAGCAAAGAAAAAACATTGGTCTACCCTGTCCAAGGAAGTGCTTTCGCTGGATAATGAGGTCCCATTGTTTGATGTGTATTTGACTTCCCTTTTGGCCTGGGGTAATTCCAAAGGTGGGGGCTGAGTTTGGGAGCAAGTATTTTGGGCCAAACTGTATCTGATAGGGAATTCCATCAGATATCAAAAGGATATCAATTAGATATAATTTTCCCACATCTCACATGAGGGTCCTGGTTTTGAAGAAAATTTTATATGGGCAAAACAGGGATAGTTAAATAAATATGTTGAGACGGTAAGCCCGTCTGGAGAAATGTGTTTTTAGGGCACGCTTAAAACTGTGGGTATTTGGAATTAATCTAATTATCCTGGATAGTGCATTTTACGAATTGGCGCAGCACGCGAGAAGTCTTGGAGACGATAGTGGGAGTTTTGGATTATTGAGGATGTTAACCTTAGGACATTAGCAGAATGGAGGGCACGGGATGGGTGGTAGACTGAGACAAGGCAGGCGAT
Organism: Ranitomeya variabilis; assembly: GCF_051348905.1. Lineage (NCBI taxonomy): Eukaryota > Metazoa > Chordata > Amphibia > Anura > Dendrobatidae > Ranitomeya > Ranitomeya variabilis. Next base: position 577,391,696 of record NC_135236.1, read on the forward strand.
GTAGGATGGTACTGGACCATAGAGCGCTTTGTGGGTGAGAGTGAGGTAAGAAAATCACTGCACTCATCCAATTAAAAAAGTTGCTTAGGTGAATCTTTTATTGAAATACAGTGATGAAAATGAAGCGACAACTAGTGAGGCACTCATTTAACGTTTCGGCCACCCAGTGGCCTTGATCACAATAGTGCATTTGTAGTGGTTCATTTCTATAAATAGATGTTATGTCGCTTTAGGATAATCAATAGAGAGGCTGGCCAAAGCATAACCCTGTGTAGGAGTATATGGCCAGTAATCCAATCAGAGGATATCCCAGATGGTTTGGCGCTTCGTTTTCATCACCGTATTTCAATAAAAGATTCACCAAAGCAACTTTTTTGATTTGGATGAGTGCAGTGATTTTCTTACCTCAAGTGCTTATTGGACAATTGGCTCCTTTCACTTGCACCGTCGAAGAACTCTTCAAATTGTCGAGTGCTAGCTTCTCGTTCTCTTTGTGGGTGAGAGTGATAAGTTTATATTGAACTCCGGAGTGGATTGGTAACCAGTTCATTGACTGGTACCAGGTAGAGGCATTGGTGTAACAGTTGGTGAGGAATATTATCCTGGCTGCTGCATTCTGGACAGTTTTAAGAGGGGAGAGTTTAGTAAGAGGGAGACCGATTAGTAGAGAGTTACAATAGTCCAGAAGAGAATCAGTAAGAGCTACAGTACAGTTTTTGCAGAGTCGAAAGTAAGTATAGGACGAAGTCTAGAAATATTTTTGAGGTGTAGATGACAAGAGAGAGACAGTGATCGGAAGAGGGGGGTGAATGAAAAATCTGAATCAAGTATGAGCACAAGTCAGTGGGCATGTTGCTGGGGAGTAATGGCAGAACCACACACGGAAATGGCAATGTTGGGCATAGTTACATTAGTGGAGGAAGGAAACGCAAGTTCAGTTTTTGACAGTTTCAGTTTCAGATAGAGGGATGACATGATGTTAGAGACAGTGGTAAGACAATCACTGGTGTTTTGTAATAATACAGGCGTGATGTCAGGACTCAGTAGAGGTGTATGATCGGGTGTCATCAGAATAGAGTTGGTACTGAAAACCAAATCTACTGATTTGTTTGTCCAATAGGGGCATTATATAAGGAAAAGAGGAGGGGGCCTAGGACTGATCATTGAGGAACTCCTACATTAAGGGGAAAAGGAGAGAAGGAGGAGCCAGCAAAAGATACAGTGAAGGAGCATTCAGAGAGGTAGGAGGAGAACCAGATGCCCTCGATGCCGATAGAGTGGAGCATAATGAGGAGGAGCTGGTGATCCACCATGTCGAATTATGCAGAGAGATCCAGGAAAGTCAGCATGGAGTAGTGGCCATTAGATTTAGCTGTTAGTAGATAAGTAGAGACTTTAGTGAGGTCGGGTTTCAATTATTATAATGGCAAACCTCTTTTGCAGTGATAATGCAGAAACTAAGATGGGTGAGAATTATACCTGAGTGCAATATGGCTGCTTTCATTTAGTACCAAGTACATAGTTGGTTTCTGCTGTAAATCAGCTCTGGAATCCAATTAGCTAATTAATACCTTAAATTAATTATCTTGAAATTCCATTTAAAGGGGTTTTCTGGGAATAGAAAAAGTAGATAAAACGATGAAATTACATTGTATATAAATTGCTAAATACATATAATTTGCTAATTACAATCATTTTATCTAGCGAGGTAATCATCATAGTACATAAAAATGACTGGCAGAAACATGTCGTAGCTCAGTCCCATCCCTTTATATGTAGGAAGTGTAAGGGTTCATTCCCACATTAAGGAATTAGTACGGTTTTGATGCTGAGGCCAGATGATACAGCATAGTGCAGGGGTCAGGAACCTTTTTGGCTAAGAGAGCCGTAAACGCCACATATTTTGAAATATAATTCCGCGAGAGCCGTACGTGCTTGCAGACGGCGCGGCTATGCAGGGAGTTATGGGAAATGTAGTCCATGCTCCCTGCCGCTCACCACTGCCGCCAATGCTTATCAGGCCATCAAAGAACTACCAATATCAGCGTGCACCGCGGCCTGATGGAGTGCGGTGCATGCATCCTTCCCAGGGGCGTAGCTAGAGCTTTTGCCGCCCGGGGCTGTTCCCGAGTTTGGCGCCCCCCCCAGAACGTATGCGATTTTCACACTTAGTCATGTACCGACGAGCTCCTCTCCCTTAAGCTCCCAATGTTCAGTGAAAAACTGAGAGAAGCAGAAGAGAAGCTCGTTGTCACAGGACCATGAGTATGAAAATCGCATATGAGTGAAGTTTCCATGTGTCGACGACTGGAACCTGCGGAGCTGAATCCTGACATCGCACGCTTCTGAATTCTCACAACGCATGCACTGCACACTTTTAGGATTCTCCCTTGCCGGTGGACAGTCATGTCAGCACAAGCATGTGATTTGTATACTTCTGACCACATTCCGACTAGACGTGCCCGGCCTCACTCAGTTCATTTTCATAGAGTGAGGCCACACATGTCTAGTCAGCACGTGACCGCATGTATGTAAATCGCCAGCACCAGAGAATCCTGACAGTGTGCAGGGCGCACTGTGAGAAGTCAGAAGTCTGCAGTCACAAAGAATGACTGCAGACTCATCACAAACCTGGACATCCCCTTTAATGCTCCTAACATAAATAAAAACATGAGAGTTAGTATCACAAATAGCATTTACATCCAGGTACCTGATAGATGACGTCTCCTCTGGAGCCGTTCTCCCCATGTTGAGTTTTCTCATCCACAGCTGTCTCTGTAGACTTCCATCTTCTCCGCTCTTTTGCAGAAAATCTCCACATGACGCCCTTAAAGATACAAGTGTCATTATAATGCTCCTGAATAAAAAATTTCCCCTCACTATATTGTCTGCATAAAATATGACCCCCACACTGTCTGTCTTATGGTACATGCTCTTCACACTGACCTCCTTTTTCTATACCGGACCCCTCTTCACACTGACCTCTCACACTGTGTCCCCCCTATAGGGCCCAGTATTTATACTGTACTCTCTCATCACACTCCCCCTCCTTTGTATACTGTCCCCTCCTGGCTGTGCCCTTACACTGTCCCCCATGCTACGCATGCACACATCCCAACACCCTCACTCCCCGTACTCTGTCCACATACGTTTTTCACATCGCTACTCATACTGTGTCCGCATACATTCCCCCGTTTGACCCCAAGCTGTCTGCACCCATCCCCCATACTGTTTCCTCATATATGCCCCCCCATCTCCCCCTTTGCTCTTCATTTTGTGTCCTCAGATCTCCCCCACACATTAAATCCCCCCATCCCCATGACAAATCTCCCCCCACACACAATAAATACCCCATCTCCACTCACATTAAATTTCCCCCCACAATAAATCCCCCCATCTCCACTCATATTAAATATCCCCAATCCAATAATATATCCCACTATCCCCACTCACATGAAATCCCCCCCACAATATATGCCCCCATCCCCCCCACAATATATGCCCCCATCCCCACTCACAGTAAATCCCCCCACAATATTGTATGCCCCCCATCCCCACTCACAGTAAATCCCCCCACAATATTATATGCCCCCCATCCCCACTCACAGTAAATCCCCCCCTGCACCTTCGGTGTCTTCAGCTCCACTGGAGCACTTTCCACCGCTCTGTGTCTCCTGGTCGATCTGCAGCTCCTGCTCTGCCGCGCAGGTGAGTGACGTCAGCAGCGTGATCACATGACCTAATCACGCTGCTGGCGTCGCTCTGACCCGGCAGTCAGAGCTTCAATTGTACTCGCATCACAGATACGAGTACAATTGAACACTGGGAGCCGGCGCGCCGCAGCTTCTCTGTGCCGGCTGTCAGCTTGACAGTCGGCACAGAGAACAGCTGACTCCCAGTGCGGGGGATGACAGAATGCAGCCGCCGGGGGAGACACTGCGGACCGCCGCTTTAGGTGGCCCGACTGCTCCCCCCTGCCGGCTGCGCCCCCCTAGATACGCCACTGACTCACCGCCGCATTGTGCCGCCCCCCGCATTGTGCCGCCCGGGGCGGACCGCCCCCCCCGCACCCCCCTTCCTACGCCACTGATCCTTCCCATAGACAGGTAGGAGCCCTGTCTGTGAGGCAGATACGGCCATCAAAAGAGCCATATCTGGCTCGCGAGCCATAGGTTCCCGACCCCTGGCATAGTGGATGGGATTTCCAGAAATCCCATGTCCACTATGCGTGCATATGAGCCTGCGGATCACCAACGAAAACTGACAAGCGACGCGTCTTTCAGGACAGCAGCATGTCAATATCTCTTGCAGAGTCTCTGTAACAAATTTAATCAATAGAATATTTTGAATGTGGTAAATCAGCATGGTTTAGTGAACACATGAGTATTTACAATCCAATTTCCACAGCAATTCTGCAACTCCTGCCGCTGGTATATCGCATATGGAATTGGCATGCGTATTCCCGCTAAACACTAGCGTTTTCCTAGCGTAATTAGCTTGCAGAATGCTAGCGTTTTCCAAGCGATCTGTAGCATCGCTTGGAAAACTGATTGACAGGTTGGTCACACTTGTCAAACATAGTGTTTGACAAATGTGACCAACTTTTTACTATTGATGCTGCCTATGCAGCATCAATAGAGTGTTAAAAATAATAAAAAAATTAAAAATCATTATATTCTCACCTTCCGGCGTCCCCCAGCAGGCTTCCTGCTCCTCGCGATGCTCCGGTCTCAGTAATGCTTTGCGGCATGACCCCAGATGACATGCGGTCTTGCGAGACCGCTACGTCATCACAGGTCATTTTCGCAATGCATTACTGTGACAGCAGTGTCGTGAGGAGCGGGAAGCTTGCAGGGGGACGCCGGAAGGTGAGAATATCACGATTTTTTATTTAAAATCTTTTTTTTTAACAATTATATGGTACCTCCACCCTGGGTACCATCCGCACATGATCCGCTTACTTCCTCCATGGTGGATATAGCCCTATGCAGGAAGTAAGCAAATCAAAGCATTCTTATGTGTGCGGAATCCCCCCGATTCCTCACAAAGAATGAACATGCTGTGCTTTTTTCCGGAATGCGATGTGAAAAAAACGCAGCATGTGCACAAAAAATGCGGAATGCATTCTAAAAATAGGTTGCTTAATATGAGCATGAACGTGTGCACATAGCCTTACACTGACTCATGAAAAAGTCTTGGGAAGCCCCTTTATTTTTTAAAATGGCCTAACTCACATCTCCTCAATTTAGACTTAAGTGAATTTTATTCCTTGCTGCTTAAAGGGAACCTGTCACCTGAATTTGGCGGGACCAGTTTTGGGTCATATGGGCGGGGTTTTCGGGTGTTTGATTCACCCTTTCCTTACCCGCTGGCTGCATGCTGGCCGCAATATTGGATTGAAGTTCATTCTCTGTCCTCCGGAGTACATGCCAGCGCAAGGCAATCAGTGCCAGGCTATTGCCTTGCGCAGGTGTGTACTCCGGAGGACAGAGAATGAACTTCAATCCAATTGGCAATTGTAAAAGCTTGGAAAACCCATTGAAGGAATGTTACCACCCTTACAAAATATGAATGACTTTTTACCATTCTTACTAGATATAATTGATGACTTTTAGGTATCTCATGAAACATCTAAGAATGTGGCACACAATTTCATTAACTTTAGCACAGCATTAATACATGTTTTCCATTGAACTTTTTCTCTGGTGGTTTATCTTGCTAAAATGTAAGATTATTTATTTGACAACATTTACCTAAATAAAATCACTCTGCATCTAGATGGTACAAATCGATGGCCATTGATTGGTTTACTGAAGTGGCTGACAAGCAATCAGAGTATATTGGCAATTGGGTAACCCATCCCCCTCAGTGTTGCTTTATTAAATCATTTACTTCTCTAGTGTTTTAATCAAAATGAATCACACTTTGAAAATAATGTAATCCGATTAGGCAATTACTACATAAATACTACGTAAACGAATTGCAAAATGTAAAAAAAACCCTCTAAATTAGAATCCATATAAGATATTCAATTAAGTAGAATTTAGAACTTGGTTTGGGGCAGGTTCATTTAAGGTGAAAATGTCTAATGCTATCATATTTCTTCGATTACCTAGAAATTATGTTTCATGTTTGAAGTATAGATGTCAGATATATTGTGAACACAGAGATCAGGTGAGTGTAACCAGGGCTGCCATCAGGGCATTACTGCCCTGACTGGCGTATAGGGCTCGATTAGCTGATCAGGCCCCAGCGGCAGGTTTCTGCTGGTGCAGTAACTGAACCTGCGTCCGAGACGCAGGTTCAGTTACTCTATAGCCGAGCTGGCCCACACGACAATAGTTAAAGCCGCCAGCCAATCGGAGGCTGGCAGCTGACGTCAGCATGCACATCACCGGCGTATGACATCATTGTCATTCACCGGCAAGTGCGCTCTTGAAAGATCTGGAGGGAACTTCGCTGCAGGAGCACAGCAAGGAAAGGAGAACGTTTTTTTTATTGGTTTTATTGAAAGCAGACCAGGGCAGAATGGAGACACAGGAGCAGGATGGGAGACACAGGGGCAGAGTGGGAAACACGGGGGCAGGATTGGAGACATGGGGCAGAATGGAGACAATGGACAGAATGGAGACAAGGGGCAGAATGGAGACAGGACAGGAATGGAGACACAGGGCAGGACTGGAGACATGGGGGCAGGATTAGAGACAATGGACAGGATTAGAGATAGTGGGCAGAATGGAGACATGGGGCAGAATGGTGACAAGGGGCAAAATGGATACACGGGAGCAGGATAGGAGAAACGGGGGCAGGATGGGAGAAACGGGCAGATTTGGAGACGTGGGGCAGAATGGAGACAATGGGCAGAACGGAGACAAGGCCAGAATGAAGACAGCAGGCAGGATTGGAGACAAGGGGCAGAATGGAGACACAAGGCAGGATTGGAGACATGGGGGCAGGATTGGAGACACAGGGGCAGGATTGGAGACACTGTGGCAGGATTGGAGATATGGGGGCATAATTGGAGCCACGGGGCCAGGATGGGAGACGGGGCAGAATGGAGACAAGGGGCAGAATGGAGATACGGGGGCAGGATGGAGACACAGGGGCAGAATGGAGACAAGGGGCAGAATGGAGTGGAGACATGGGGCAGGAATGGAAACAGGGGGCAGGATGGGAGATAGGGCAGAATGGAGACAAGGGGCAGAATGGAGACAGGGGCAGAAGGGAGACATGGGGCAGGATTGGTTGACATAGGGGAAGGATTGAAGACACAGGGCAGAATGTAGACAAGGGGCAGAATTAAAAAGTACCCATCCCCCTCAGTGTTGCTTTATTAAATCATTTACTTCTCTAGTGTTTTAATCAAGAGGAATCACACTTTTAAAGTAATTTAATCCGATTAGGCAATTACTACATAAATACTACATAAACAGATTGCAAAATGGAAAAAAAACCCCTCTAAATTAGAATCCGTATAAGATTTTCAATTAAGTAGAATTTAGAACTTGGTTTGGGGCAGGTTCATTTAAGGTGAAAATGTCTAATGCTATCACATTTCTTCGATTAAATAGAAATTATGTTTTATGTTTGAAGTACAGATGTCAGATACGCAGGTTCAGTTACTCTGCACCCGAGCGGGCCCGCATAGCAATAGTTAATGCCGCCAGCCAATCGGAGGCTGGCAGCTGACGTAAGCATGCACGTCGCCGGCATATGACATCATTGTCATTCGCTGGCGAGTGTGCGCTTGAAACATCTGGAGGGAACTTCGCTGCAGGAGCGCAGCAAGGTAAGGAGAAAGGTTTTTGTAATTATTTTTATTAAAAGCGGCCCGAGGCAGAATGGAGACATGGGAGCAGGATGGGAGACACAGGGGCAGGATGGGAGAAACGGGGGCAGGATTGGAGACACGGGGCAAAATGGAGACAATGGATAGAATGGAAACAAGGGGCAGAATGGAGACGGGGCAGGAATGGAGACACGGGGCAGTATTGGAGACAAAGGAAAGGATTGGAGATAATGGTCAGAATGGAGACAAGGGGCAGAATGGAGACAAGGGGACAGGATTGAAGACACTGTGGCAGGATTGGAGACACTGTGGCAGGATTGGAGACATGGGGCCAGGATGGGAGATGGGGCAGAATGGAGACAAGGGGCAGAATGGAGACATGGGGCAGGATGAGAGACATGGGCCAGGATGGGAGACATGGGGCAGGATGGGAGACATGGGGCAGGATGGAGACACAGGGCAGAATGTGAGACATGGGGGCAGGATGGCGACAAGGGGGCAGAATGGAGAAAAAAGGATAGAAATCCAAACTCATGGTACATATTCACAAGGTGTACACCACCAATAGGACACTATAGGGACAGAAGGGGAAAGTGAATGTAAAATTAAATCTTTATTAATCATGTTTAAAATTATTATTTAAATTAAATATATGGTACATACATCCATGGATGTATATTGGATCATAGTGTGTGATGAGTTATATTATAAACAGCACCATGATCCACTGATTTCCCAATGTAAAGTCACAGAAAAATATTACAAATGATATCACAGCTTTGACCCTAAATAATATGCTGGATTTCTATTTATTATATACACTAAAAGTGACTATTGTATTATTTGTCCCCTTATTTTATATGGGCAGTTGGGATGCAACACATGGAGACAGGGGGCAAGATGAAGACACGGGGCAGGATGGAGACATGGAGGCAGGATGGGAGACAAGGGGCAGAATGGAGACAGGGGGCAGGATGGGAGACACGGGGGCAGAATGTAGACAAGGGGCAGGATGGGAGACACAGGGTAGGATGGGAGACACTGGGGCAGTATGGGAGATAGGGGGCAGAATGTAGACACAGGGGGCAGAATGGAGACATGGTGCAGGATGGAGACAGATGGGACAGGAATATGGGGCAGGATGGAGACAGATGGGGCAGCATCATGGAGCAGGATGGAGACACATGGTGTAGGATCATGGGGTAGGATGGAGACAGATGTGCAGAATCATGGGCAGGATGGAGACAGATGGGGCAGGATTATGGGACAGATGGGGCAGGATCATGGGGCAGAATCATGGGACAGATGGGGCAGGATCATGGGATAGATGGGGCAGGATCATGGGACAGATGGGGCAGGATGGGGAGATCATATGGGGCAGGATGGGACATGACATGGAGGCAGGATGGGAGAACATATGGCTGGAGCCAGGAATGAGACACACAGGGGCCAGGATGGGAGATATTATTGCTACAGTGATGTATTTATTTTATTTTTTGAGAATACTGTTTTAAATGGGGGAGGTGGTCCTGTTACTGTGCAGAGCAACACTGTCGCTTTGTTTTCTTCATCTGGTGTAGTTTAGAATTTGGGAAAAAAATAAGTAATGTGTTCTGCAAGCAGTGCTCTAGATAACTGTGTTATTTCCTGTCATTTTAAAAATTTAAAAATTAATAAAAAATATATCTAAATGGTATTGGATATTTTAACAAATGTTTAATAGGTTAGAGTAGAGTAGGGCCCGGCCAAAAGAGTCTACCTTGTCATGGTGGTGGCTTAAAAAATCTTTTGACTGTGAACAGTTTGAGGGGTGGAGGCGGAGCTGGGGTGGAGCCTGGGTGGAGTCTCAAGGGGGCCTCAAAAATTTTGCCAGTATGGGGCCAGAAAATTTCTAGTGGCAGCCCTGAGTGTAACTTAACTGAAGCTATGGCTATGCTATATGTTCTTGTACACTGTTATAGCTTATGCAAAAAAGGATCTTTACCATATTATACTCTCAAAGCATCAAAGCTCTAAAGGAGCATTCTTAGTCAGCAATCAATAGTATATGTCATAGCTTAAATGTGTTCCCAGCCTTAGGCACTGCCATCACTTCAGCACTACGTTCTTGTCCCGGGTGTTACGCTGCATAGTGACACTTCACCCCGTGCAGTGTGGCTCCACTGAACTTAATGAAGCATGATGCATATCCCTGCGTATCGCCTCCATGCAGGGAAAAACTGTGGGAGTTGGTGTTGCGGCACCTCAATAACAGAATCTGTAGGCGTTCCAGAGGTTGGACACTCAGCGATAATTACATGATCCCATCAATGTGCCATCAGATACTGAAATGGTAATACCCTTCCTAGTGTGTCTCAGGAGAATGATGAGGATGGAGGACATGGCTGATCTCCTTGAACTTAGAAAGTATTTCTTTATATACTTCTCAGCTTTAACTAAGTATGAGAGGAAATAGTCTCAGAGATAAGGAAGGGTTGTCCTGGATTTAGATAAAAACTTGCAATCACACTATGATACTGTTTTTATGATTACTTAATATTGCCGATACAAGTGGGTGGTCTCCTGACTGCATGTAGGCTATTTGAAGCAAATTGAAAGACCTGAATACATCTATGTGGCACTTGACCACAATTATGCAAATTGCAGACACGCGGTCACATGACTACTCACTTGTATCAGGAAAGTATAGGGTAAGTGCAGACTTTTCCCTTAGCAGTTTTTTTAAGGGAGGGAGTGCTGGGATTTTTAAAATCTTATATTTTTGTAAATTTTCTCTCTTTAATATTTATGTAAGACATTATGTTTCCCAGCAGCCAAATCATAAATTCAGCACTGCAATATCTGTTGTTGGTTTAGAGAGAATGCACACCTTATTTGCTTGTGGCCCAACAGCCAATATAATTATATGGCAAGTGTCAATGGGCAGAAACTGCTGGACCTTAATGTTCCTTCTGACTAAACATAATGAAATCATACATCTTAATTATGTGTGCATGACTGCATTTACTATGGCCAAGGACTAAGGATCTTAAACTTAGGATTTTGTGAAATTTAAAAATTCTAGGAAGCCTCTTATTCTTAATGCTAATTTTTTTTTGTGAATTGTGAGATATACTAGTTATAAAATGCAGCACACAGTATGTGGATATGTGTATGTATGTGTGTGTATATGTATTTGTGCAAGTGTGTGCATGCGTGTATGGGCAAGCATGTGTATGTGTGCATGTGTGTGTATGCGTGCCCATGTGTGTATGGGCAAGCATGTGTGTGTATGTATGTGTGTATGTACAGTATGTGTGTGTGTATGTGTATGTACGTGTCCATGTGTGTATGTATGTGTGTGCATATATGTGTGTATGCATCTCCATGTGTGTATATGTAAAGGTGTGTGTGTATGTGTGTGTCCATGTGTGTATATGTAAGCGTGTGTGTGTACGTATGTGTGCATATGTGTGTATGCGTGTCCATGTGTGTATGAGAAAGCATGTGTGCATGTATGTGTGTCCATTTGTGTACGTGTGTCCATGTGTGTATGTGTGTGCATGTACTGTATATATGTATCTGTATCCATGTGTGTATGTGTAAGCGTGGGTGTGTATGTATGTGTATGTATGTGTGTCCATGTGTGTATGTATGTGTGTGCATGTATGTGTGTATGCGTGTCCATGTGTGTATGTGTAAGCGTGTGTGTGTATGTATGTGTAACACCCCAGGTAATCAGTTGTTACAGTGATATTGCCTTCCTTTCGGAGAGGGCAATATCATGCTTTGAGGCAAGGGGGATTTCCTTTATCAGGTAACGCACCTGCATTCAACACATTCTGAATCCAGACCAAAAGGGGGAGCTCTGAACCCAGATTCAGGGGAGCTTCCCCAGCTTTAAGTGTTCTGGTCTGGCGGAGGAGTTAGACAGTTGGTCCAGGGAGACCAAGAGAGAAGGAAGTTTGAAGGACTGAGATCAGACAGTGGGGCCGTGCAGCCACGTGTGAGCTGCAGCTCCAGGGAAAGGAAGATGACCTGAAGGGTTGGATGTTAGTGAGCACCAGAGGAACGAAGCACAGGAGAAGGAAAGGGCTTAGAGGGGAACTGTGACCGGGCACCCTCAGAGCTGAAGCTCAGGAACCGGGCAACGGGAGCCCGAGGCTGTGTTGTACTCCAGGTCGCACAGCAGAACTGGTGGGCATAGGACTTTAGGTAACTTGACGGCACCCACACCTGAAGGTGCAGCAGTACACGAAGAGCCCGGGTCGTGATAGAGACCCTATAAAAAGTATCACACTGCCTACCATACGGGTATCTGTCCCAGGAAAGGAGAGAGAGGTCTTTGCCAGCAAGCTACATGCAGCAGGGACCTCACATATGAACACGAGTAGGAAGGCTTACGGACCTCACCTGGGAGAGGGATCCACCATTTCCTCCAGGCCGGCTGGACCATATCACCACCTGTTCCTGGTACTCTGGACTGCAGCTGCTTACAACTTCAGTAAACCAGGTAAAGATGTTACAACCCTGTGTCCTCCATTTATTTGCCGGCATTTACCATCCCTGCCCAGCACACCGGGAGCCATGGGGACCCCGCTTCACCTGTGTGGAAGCATCACCATCTTTGCTGCAGTAACATCACCCCACAGGACCACTTTAAGCAGCGTCGGTCCCCTCTGACCGAGTACCACAGGTAGCATCACGAACACAAACTTAATTACAAATCCCCTTTTACTTGGGCACCCAGGGCCATGGACCGGGTCGCAGCCAGCATGACATCCCCTTTAATTGCAACCAGACCCAGTACCGAGTATCCCCATTGCCCTGGTGGGCGACTCATATGTGTGATTATTAGAATAGTTTCTTCAGTTTTTTTGCAGTGTTTGACATGCAACTTTTTTTTTCCTGGCAGACAACAGATTGTTTCCTCCGGAGGTGTCTACCATTTGACCCTTAAATTTGAGTTTGGGGACGACTGTAGCATCCTATAATTATATCCTGACATGTGCATTGCTGAAGTTGACACTGATGCTTCATAACAAAAATGAGGAATCATAAACATTTAAATCATATGTACTCAAATAGCATGCATAGACCTAAGTGACACTGATGGTTGGGAATATAAACAAGGGATCATGTTCATTAAATGTTTGTATCCTCTTACTGACACAGTGCAGTCCTTACAACAGTTCTCATGCTTCCTTGTTTAGTTTCTTTGATAGCATCTTGTTTGTTGTTTGTTGACTTGACATGGTATGACTTTTCAGCATCTATTTGTCTTGTGGTGTGTTTTTATGAAAAAGAAGAAATTAAATCCCTCCACAAAATGTTACTTTATTTCCTTTTTAACCCGATAACAACCAAGGGCCATACGTTTTCAGAGCTTGATCCTAGGCTTTAAATCTGCATCTCTGTAAATTTATTGCTCAGAGTTATATGCAATCCAGCAGGAGCAGGTTAGTTTTATGGCTGTCAGATACAGCCACAGACCCTGGCAAGATGATAGTTCACAAATTCTGTTTTCTCTTTTGCCAGCTAAATAGCGTTCAGTGAATGCTATCTAGCAAACAGAACCATCAGCACAGAACTGCTTGGTTCTATCAGACCCAGATTAGCTCCACTAATGATTTCCGTAACTTTATGGAACTGAAAATTGCAAGTTTTCAATTGCCTGAATCGATGTGTATCACACTATGAGTTCCCCTAGGACTGTATTCAACTAATTTTAAGCTCAAGCCCAAACATATCCTTATTAATTTCAGCATGATCTCAACATATTTGGCTACAGGTGGTTGATAGTGACTGTTGTCACACATTATTTCTAATGTTTATTCAATATTTATGGCTTTCTCTTCATACATCTATTGATAAGCTGTGAAGTCCTCTCACTATTCAGATTCACCCTAAAATGGCCGATGCATTCCCTGTCTTTGCGTTTAAGCAGAATACGATACTCGCTCCTGACTGGCAATGATATGCTATACTCTGTGCTGTAATACCTGACATGCATTATTGGGAAATTAATCAGTTTTCACCAGTTGACACAATATTTTGCATTGTGCAATATGACAGTGCACATTTTTTTGTGGATTGTGCAAATCAAAAACTATTTAAATTTCCAGGAAATTTCCCCAAATTTTACATAAATTTAATTTGAATTGAATAAATTTTCTTATCTTCATATATAAAAAACAACAAATGTCAAAAGACAAACCATTTGGAGCTGATTATGATGCTCACCATTAGCCTTTAGTGTCTATTGTTGATTTCCAAATAGCTAATTTTACCATATTGATGATATGGGCTGTGTGTGCACTGATAACAACAAAAGTCTTATCTGAAGGTCCTGATGAAATCAATGGGTTTGACCAAATTTATAGCTATATTCTGGGTTTGGGCACCATGGAGTATCAAATGTGTGCAAACTGGAAGCAATTTATTGGTAACACACAGTTTCATCCTCTGTGCTGTAACCCTATTTCTAACACACTTAAAGATAAAGATGCAAAATGTAAAGCACATTTATTGATATTCAAGGTCAAAATGAATCTTTTCAGAATTGTTCGTATGTGCCATCTGTCTAGGCAAATGCACTGCAACCAGAGGCGTAGCTAGGGGTTCAGCTCAGGGGGGGCGAAACTTCTCAGTGGGCCCCTAAACCCTGACTACAACTATGGTGGTGCACTCTAATCGTGGGTATAGCAGAACGTCAGCAGATGATCCTGCTGTAGGTAAAAAAACATCTCCAAAAGGACCAACACTGATATTACCACCATACAGTGACCATATAGTGGTGGATACCAGTCGTACAAAGCATACAAGTGATTACAGTACTCTTGTAGATGGTGACCTACAGCTGACGTTCTTTTTGATGGAATCGTTAATTTTTCCCGTCTTTTCCTTCTGGACCAGACCGACATGACTTGTTCCACCCAGGACTGCTGCAGAGATTACAACAAAGACACATTTAACTTTTCACATTTTCAGCACTGTCCCCAATGGGACTATTCTCAACCTGCACAAACTCCTCATCCTTATGTCACCCCAATACTGAGCCGCTGCCGCATGTGTCCCTATTACTGCACCTGCAGTGTGGTACAACAGCAATGCTCCTCATACTGATTCACATAGTAATACCACCACTGTGCCCGTACATAGTAAAATGTCTCCTATGTGCCCTCACAGTAGCCCCAAACTCTTTACAGACCCCACAGTAGCTCCCACACAGTATAATGACCCCTGCATTATCTCCCACGCTGTATAATGACTCCGTATTAGCTCCAATGCTGTATAATGACTCCGTATTAGCTCCAATGCTGTATAATGACTCTGTATTAGCTCCTACGCTGTATAATGACTCCGTATTAGCTCCAATGCTGTATAATGACTTCGTATTAGTTTGAATGCTGTATAATGACTCCGTATTAGCTCCAATGCTGTATAATGACTCTGTATTAGCTCCTACGCTGTATAATGACTCCGTATTAGCTCCTACGCTGTATAATGACTCCGTATTAGCTCCCATGCTGTATAATGACTCCGTATTAGTTCCCACGCTGTATAATGGCCCCTGCATTATCACTCACTCTGTATAATGACCCCGTATTAGCTCTCACGCTGTATAATGGTACCCGCAATAGCTCCCATGTTGTATAATGACCTCCTCAATAGCTCCCACTCCTTGGATTCTGTGGGCTGATACTTGCACAGCTCTGATATATATGACAAAGAGCTAAATAGAAGAAAATACAAAGAGCTAGTAGGTGCATAGAGTCCAGCATATGGGCATAGCTCCCTGAATGTATCCAGGTAACCCTAAGGGTATGTGCACACGTAAGAATTTCTTGTAGAAAATTCCTGAAGAAAACCGGACATTTTCTGCAAGAAAACTGCATGTGTTTTTTTTTCGCGTTTTTACTGCGTTTTTTTTCGCGTTTTTTTCCGGAGCTTTCCCAATGCATTATATAGTGGGAAAAACGCGAAAAAAAACGCAAAATTAATGAACATGCTGTGTTTTTTACCACGATGCATCATGTGCACAAAAATTGCAGAATGCATTCTGAATGATAGGATGCATATGTATGCATTTTTTATGCGTTTTTATCACGAAAAAACGCCCAAAAAAAACGCAACGTGTGCACACAGCCTAAAGGAATACTTTTGTCTGGAGAAGAACCCAAAGAGGGAAAAGGAAAGGAAGGCAACCAGAAGAAAGAGAGGGAGGTAGAATATTTCCAATCTAAAGAAATACACCCCCTGGTTCGTCTGTTCCTTTTCCCCTTCTCCCCCTTTGGGGGTCTTGCTGTCTAGACAGAATATTTGTTCAGGGTCCTGCACCGATATATGATCTCCTATATGCACCTATTTGCTGTTTCTGTTTTCTTCTGTCTTGCTATTTATCATATATTCAGCCTCAACTTTTTTATTTTTAATACAAGGTTTCATAATGGGGTTTTCTTGGTTACTACCTGGTATTTACTGATATGAGATCATGCAGACACTGTACTGATAGGATCCTGACCCTGGCTATTGGATGGATGGATAGATATCCTATAGCCGGGGTCAGGGTCCTATCAGACCAGTGTTTGTGTGATCTCATATCAATAAATGCAGTGTGTATATATATATATATATATATATATATATATATATATATATATATATATATATATATATATATATATACACTGACAAGACAGGTCAGTAATATGCACTGATAGATTTGACCCCGGCTGCAGGACCCCACAGAGAAGGATATATGTCTCTTTCACACACACACACATATATATACATAGCTATTGAACCCGTTCTACGCCCGGGTGGCGAGCATTTATATTGGTATATGGTCTCCATTCTGTCATGTGCTGCTCCCATCTTGCTCTCCCATCCTGTCATGTGCTGCTCCATCCTGCGGCCCCATCCTGTCATGTGCTGCTCCATCCTGCGGCCCCATCCTGTCATGTGTGTGCCCCCATTCTGTCATGTGCTGCTCCCATCCTGTCATGTGTGTGCCCCCATTCTGTCATGTGCTTCTCCCATCCTGTCATGTGCTCCCATCCTGCACCCCATCCTGTCATGTGCTCCCATCCTACGCCCCATCCTGTCATGTGCTCCCATCCTGCGCCCCATCCTGTCATGTGCTCCCATCCTGCACCCCCATCCTGTCATGTGCTGCTCCCATCGTGCGCAATCATTGTGTCATGTGCTGCTCCCATCCCGCGCCCCCATTCTGTCATGTGCTGCTCCCATCCCGTGCCCCCATTGTATCATGTGCTGCTCTCATCCTGCGCCCCCATTCTGCCTGTTCCTGTTTCCATTCTGCCATATGTTGCTCCCATCTTTCTCTCTCCAGCTCTACTGCCCAAGTGCGGCGGTGCTGAGTGTGGGCGGCGGTGCTGAGTGTGGGCGGCGGTGCTGAGTGCGGGCGGCGGTGCTGAGTGCGGGCGGCGGTGTGTGGTGGTGCTGAGTGCGGGTGGCTGTGCGTGGCTGTGGTGAGTGCGGTCGGCTGTGCGTGGCTGTGGTGAGTGCGGGCGGCTGTGCGTGGCTGTGGTGAGTGCGGGCGGCTGTGCATGGCTGTGGTGAGTGCGGGCGGCTGTGCGTGGCTGTGGTGAGTGCGGGTGGCTGTGCGTGGCTGTGGTGAGTGAGGGCAGCTGTGAATGGCTGTAGTGAGTGCGGGCGGCTGTGCGTGGCTGTAGTGAGTGCGGGCGGCTGTGCGTGGCTGTGGTGAGTGCGGGCGGCTGTGAGTGGCTGTAGTGAGTGCGGGCGGCTGTGCGTGGCTGTGGTGACTGTGGGCGGCTGTGAGTGGTGGTGAGAGTGCGGGCGGCTGTGCGTGGCGGTGCTGAGTGCAGGCGGCTGTGCGTGGCGGTGGTGAGTGCGGGCGGCTTTGGTGAGTGCGGGCGGCTGTGGTGAGTGCGGGCGGCTGTGCATGGCTGTGGTGAGTGCAGGCAGCTGTGCGTGGCTGTGGTGAGTGCGGGCGGCTGTGCGTGGCTGTGGTGAGTGCGGGCGGCTGTGCGTGGCTGTGGCGAGTGCGGGCGGCTGTGCGTGGCTGTGGTGAGTGCGGGCGGCTGTGAGTGGCTGTAGTGAGTGCGGGCGGCTGTGCGTGGCTGTGGTGAGTGCGGGCGGCTGTGAGTGGCTGTAGTGAGTGCGAGTGGCTGTGCGTGGCTGTGGTGACTGCGGGCGGCTGTGGGTGGTGGTGAGAGTGCAGGCGGCTGTGCGTGGCGGTGCTGAGTGCGCGCGGCTGTGCGTGGTAGTGGTGAGTGCGGGCGGCTGTGGTGAGTGCGGGCGGCTGCGGTGAGTGCGGGCGGCTGTGCGTGGTAGTGAGAGTGCGGGCGGCTATGCGTGGCGGTGCTGAGTGCGGGCGGCTGTGCGTGGCGGTGCTGAGTGCGGGCGGCTGTGGTGAGTGCGGGTGGCTGTGGTGAGTGCGGGCGGCTGTGTTGAGTGCGGGCGGCTGTGCGTGGCTGTGGTGAGTGCGGGCGGCTGTGCGTGGCTGTGGTGAGTGCGGGTGGCTGTGCGTGGCTGTGGTGAGTGCGGGCGGCTGTGCGTGGATGTGGTGAGTGCGGGCGGCTGTGCATGGCGGTGGTGAGTGCGGGCGGCTGTGCGTGGTGGTGCTGAGAGTGCGGGCGGCTGTGCGTGGCTGTGCTGGGGGCCTGAGCAGGCGGAGACACCGGCGCGCTGTGGGGGTCAGGTGCTGAAGTCACCGCTAGCTCAGGCCCCCGGCACTTGCTATATTTACCTGTCCCCCGTTCCATCGATGCGCGCTGCTCCATCCTCCGGCTGTGACTGTTCAGTCAGAGGGCGGCGCGCATTAAGCGCGTCATCTTGCCCTCTGAACTGAACATCACAGGCGTCCGCGCTTTCCGGCGCCATTTTCTTGAAGACACGCAGTGTGTCTTCAAGAAAATGGCGCCGGAAAGCGTGGACTGCGCAGGCGCCGATTCCGGGAGCAGGGGGACATTCATGGCCCGGATTCGGAATCGCATCGGTGGAACGGGACAGGTAAGTATTGCATACTCACCCTCCTGGCTCGTCCCTGCTTCTCCGTTGGAGATCGCGGTGTGCGTTCAGTGCTTACGCATACCGCGATCTCCTGGGAGCGTCACTCTGTGGGGTCCAGACTGCGCCGGCGCTTGCACTTGCGCAGTCTATAAAGGCTTCGGACAGAGTGACGCTCCCAGCGTTATATTATAGATATCCTCATCTGTGGGGTCCTGCAGCCGGGGTCATATCTATCAGTGCACATTACTGACCTGTTTTGTCAGTCTCTGTCTGAGACACCATGAGACTTATGGCAGCTGTTTTGAAGTCTTTTACAGATTGGGTCATGTTTGGGTGACCTGCACTCTCTGGTCTGTAGTTCAAGCAGCCGCCATAAATCTATGGTGCCTCAGATATAGACTGCAGATATACAGCACAAGGCAGGGTCTTATCAGGAGGGGAGCAGTGTCCTGCCACATCCTCACTGCACGGTGCAGACTTCTCCGGCCAGTAATTGCAGAAATCTGTACTGTTACTTACAGCACCACTGTCCTGTGACTGTCTTGCTCTTCTCTGGACACTCACAGAAGCCATGCCATGGTCCTCCTGACTTCTCTGCAGCAGAGCAGACATGCTCACACAGCGAGCAATGTGGGTGTGACTGCTGTATACTGGAGCCAGCAGACAGGTACAGTACCGGCACCTATCCTCCCTCGTGCATGAGTTCCTCTGGCTCTCCCCGGTCACTGCCCACGGTAGTGCAGGGAGATCATGTCTCCCTGCTCTACAACAGAGCATGGAGATTAACTATATCAGCGGGCTGTACACGCTGATATAATTAAGTGTAGTGTAGCTCCGGGTGGGCCCCTGTGAGCGGTGGGCCCAGGGCGGCCGCACCCTCTGCCCCCCTGGTAGCTACGCTACTGACTGTAACGGTTTTTAGCAGAAAAACATAAATAAAAATTAATTGTTAATTCAATCCGCAACTGAGGAAATCAAAGTATAAATCATACATAAACATTCTTAGATATTTGTGCTTACACTTCTGGGTGACAAAGATTTTGCAATATTGATACTTTAATTTTCTCGCCCTGAAGCCTGTTTTCACTTTCCTGGTCAGACCAAATTTTATAATTGCCCCTTTATGTGGTAATACTTTCGGAATGCTTCAAAGGATCCCATTGATTCTGAGAATGATTTTTTGTGACACATTTTAATTAATGTTAGTGGTAATATACAGTTGTGTGAAAAAGTGTTTGCCCTCTTCCTAATTTTCTATTTGTTTGCTTGTTTGTCACACTTAAATGTTTCAGATCATGAAACAAATTTAAAAATAGACAAAGATAACACAAATAAACAAAAAATACAGTTTATAAATGAAGGTCTTTATTATTAAGGGAAAAGAAATCCAAACCTACAGGGCAATGTGTGAAAAAGTGATTATACCTTATACCTAATAACTGGTTGGGCCACTGTTAACAGCAACATTTGAAAAAACTGATCGTCACATCCAAACATAGACTAAGTGTGAACAGGTGCTGAACCTAGAGTCACCAACTCTTATACAGTCAAGCAAATAAGGCAGTACACTGCAGCGCTGAAACATGCAAACATGAAACACGAAAATTGAACTGCATTACTGCACTAGAAATATGAAAAATGAGAGCGTTTAGCGCATAAAAATGGCCAATTTTATGTGTACCTGGTAGCCACTTTACGGCATCTCTCGTATACCAGGTCCTACGCTTTCCTTTCCTCGCTCAGAATAAACATCTCCATATGAATGGGTACCTATGAAAACCTATTCTTAGACTAACATTCTCTCTCTCTGTGGAGGGGTAATAGACCTGTTGCGATTAAAACATCTGTGGCTAGGAGGCGGAGTGCTCGGTCAGAAGGCTAAATAATACATTTGAAAAAACTGACCGTCACATCCAAACATAGACTAAGTGTGAACAGGTGCTGAACCTAGAGTCACCAACTCTTATACAGTCAAGCAAATAAGGCAGCACACTGCAGCGCTGAAACATGCAAACATGAAACACGAAAATTGAACTGCATTACGGCACTAGAAATATGAAAAATGAGAGCGTTTAGCGCACAAAAATGGCCAATTTTATGTGTACCTGGTAGCCACTTTACAGCATCTCTCGTATACCAGGTCCTATGCTTTCCTTTACCTGAACCTAGAGTCACCAACTGTTATACAGTCAAAGAAATAAGGCAGCACACTGCAGCGCTGAAACATGCATAGGACCTGGTATACGAGAGATGCCGTAAAGAGGCTACCAGGTACACATAAAATTGGCCATTTTTATGCACTAAACGCTCTCATTTTTCATATTTCTAGTGCAGTAATGCAGTTCAATTTTCGTGTTTCATGTTTGCATGTTTCAGCGCTGCAGTGTGCTGCCTTATTTGCTTGACTGTATAAGAGTTGGTGACTCTAGGTTCAGCACCTGTTCACACTTAGTCTATGTTTGGATGTGACGGTCAGTTTTTTCAAATGTATTATTTAGCCTTCTGACCGAGCACTCCGCCTCCTAGCCACAGGTGTTTTAATCGCAACAGGTCCATTACCCCTCCACAGAGAGAGAGAATGCTAGTCTAAGAAGAGGTTTTCATAGATACCCATTCAGATGGAGACATTTATTCTCAGCAAGGAAAGGAAAGAGTAGGACCTGGTATACGAGAGATTCCGTAAAGTGGCTACCAGGTACACATAAAATTGGCCATTTTTATGCGCTAAACGCTCTCATTTTTCATATTTCTAGTGCAGTAATGCAGTTCAATTTTCTTGTTTCATGTTTGCATGTTTCAGCGCTGCAGTGTGCTGCCTTATTTGCTTGACTGTTAACAGCAACACCTGCAATCAAGCTTTTGCAATAATTGACAATGAGTCTTTTATAATGATTTGGAGGAATTTTGTCCAACCCATCTTTGCAAAATTGTTGTGATTCAGTCACATTGGAGGGTTTCCGGGCATGAACCGCCTTTTTAACGTCATGCCAGAACATTTACATCGGATTAAGGTCAGGACTTTGACTGGGCCACTCCAAAGTTTTAATTTTGTTTTTCTTAAGCCATTCAGAGGTGGATTGGTTGGTGTGTTTTGGATCATTGTCCTGCTGCATAACCCAAGTTCGCTTCAGCTTGAAGTTACGAACACATGGCAGAACATTCTCCATAAGTATTTTTTGGTAGACAGCAGAATTCATGGTTCCATTTACCACAGCAAGTCTTCCAGGTTCCCAAGCACTGAAACAGCCCAGACCGTCACACTACCACCACATGTTACTGTCAGTATGATGTTTCTCTTCTGAAATGCTGTGTTACTTGTATGCCAGATAAAATGGGACATACACCTTCCAAAAAGTTCAACTTTTGTTTTGTCAATCCACAGAGTATTCTCACAAAAGTCTAGGGAATCATCAAAATGTTTTCTAGCAAAACTGAGATAACCTTTTATGTTCTGATTAGGGTTGAGCGAAACGGATCGGACAAATTCAAAAATCACAGACTTTCGGCAAAGTCGGGTTTCATGAAACCCGACCCGATCCTAGTGTGGGATCGGCCATGAGGTAGGCGATCATCGCGCCAAAGTACCATTTCATATGACACGTTCAGCGCCATTTCTCTGCCAATGAAGGAGGACGCAGAGTGTGGGCAGCATGATGACATAGGTCTCGGTCCACACCATCTTAAAGAAGGGCATGACAGTGATTGGCTTGCTTTCTGCGGCGTCACAGGGGCTATAAAGGGGCGTGCACACCGACTGCCATCTTAATTCTGCCGATCTTAGCATAGGGAGAGGTTGCTGCAGCTTCATCAGAAGAAGGGACATAGTTAGGGAGGGAAGATTAACCCCCAAACCGCTTGTGCTGTAGCGATTTTTACTGTCCAACACCACCTTTTTTTGCAGGGACAGTGGAGGCTATATCTTTGTGCATCAGCTCTGTAGCTTATTAGTCTGCCTTACAAGGCTCCCTGATAGCTGCATTGCTGTTTGCACTGCTGCTGTGCAAACCAACTGCTTTTTTAAAAGCAAAAATCCTGTTGCTCCTTTCTGCACAGTTATCTTGTTTATTTGTCCACACTTTTGTGTGCAGCAGTCCTTTTTATTGCTGCCATACTTGTCCTGAGATCATTGTAGAAAGATTGAAATTGCACTACAGTCCTTGTATTTTTTCATATATCTTCCAGCCACTTGCTGCCACTTACATTGCGTTGTTTTATACACTGTGCCTGAGTTTGGATTCAGTCACCCCCGCAAAAAAAGTGAGATTCAAATTCTCACAAAGTGGATATACCTCAGTCCTCTTAGTTTGTCGTATATCAGCCAGCCACTTGTTGCCACTCACATTGCGTTGTTTTATACACTGGGCCTGAGTTTGGGTTCAGTCTCCCCCCTCAAAAAAGTGAGATTCAAATTCTCACAAAGTGGATATACCTCAGTCCTCTTAGTTTGTCGTATATCAGCCAGCCACTTGTTGCCACTCACATTGCGTTGTTTTATACACTGGGCCTGAGTTTGGGTTCAGTCTCCCCCCTCAAAAAAGTGAGATTCAAATTCTCACAAAGTGGATATACCTCAGTCCTCTTAGTTTGTCGTATATCAGCCAGCCACTTGCTGCCACTCACATTGCGTGGTTTTATACACTGGGCCTGAGTTTGGATTCAGTCTCCCCCCAAAAAAAGTGAGATTCAAATTCTCACAAAGTGGATATACCTCAGTCCTCTTAGTTTGTCATATATCAGCCAGCCACTTGCTGCCTCTCACGTTGCGTTGTTTTATACACTGGGCCTGAGTTTGGGTTCAGTCTCCCCCCAAAAAAGTGAGATTCAAATTCTCACGAAGTGGATATACCTCAGTCCTCTTAGTTTGTCGTATATCAGCCAGCCACTTGCTGCCACTCACATTGTGTTGTTTTATACACTGTGCCTGAGTTTTGGTTCAGTGTCCAAAAAAAAAAGTGAGATTGAAATTCTCACAAAGTGGATATACAGTATTTCAGTCCTGTTAGTTTGTCGTGTATCAGCCAGCCACTTGCTGCCACTCACATTGCGTTGTTTTATACACTGAGCCTGAGTTTGGGTTCAGTCTCCCCCCCCAAAAAAGGGAGATTCAAATTGTCACAAAGTGGATATACGTCAGTTCTGTTAGTTTGTCGTATATCAGCCAGCCACGTTCTGCCACTTACATTGTGTTGTGTTATACACTGGGCCTGAGTTGTTGTGCAGTCTCTACCCAAAAGAAAGGGAGATTCAAATTGTCACAAAGTGGATATACGTCAGTTCTGTTAGTTTGTCGTATATCAGCCAGCCACGTTCTGCCACTTACATTGTGTTGTGTTATACACTGGGCCTGAGTTGTGGTTCAGTCTCCCCAAAATAAAAAGGGAGATTTAAATTCTCAGCAAGTTTATATATACCTTCTACCTTGTTTTACAGTACCATATAACGGTTGTTATTTTGGTTACATTTTCCCAAAAATGGGGAAGTCTGGTGGAAGAGGCCGTGGGCGGTTGTTGCCAGCTGGTACTGATGGTGGTGGTGGTGGTGAAGCATCTGGTGGTAGTGGGAAAAGCAAAATAGCAGCTAAAGCTGGAGGTGTTGAGCCAGCATCATCGTCTGCCTACACAAGGCCTCGAAGGCTCCCTTATCTTGGAGTAGGAAAACTGCTTTTAAAGCCGGAGCAGCAGGAACAAGTTTTGGCTTTCCTTGCTGACTCAGCCTCTAGCTCTTTCGCCTCCTCTTCAGAAAGTTCAAAATATAAAAGCAGCGAGTCGTCAGTGAATGCTCCCGGTCAGGAACAAGATGTTTCCTTGTGTCCTTTACCCAAACCAAAAGTGAAGGATGCGTCAGGCGGCACTACAGGTTACTCCATGGAGCTCTTTACACATACCGTGCCTGGGTTAGAAAGGGAAATTGTTAACTGCCCATTACAAGATGAATCGGACATGGAGAGCACTGATGCACAGCCACAGCTAGATTATTATGCTGTTCCATTGACTCAGATCACTACATTGCCCTTGCAGTGTACTGAGCCAGAATCTGACCCTGATGAGGCTGTGGTGCCCCATTCCGAATGCTATAGCACCTTACATGGTGACACAGAGGAAGGTGCACATGACATTGAAGAGGAGGTGATAGATGACCCAGTTGTTGACCCAAAGCAGTCAGGGAATCACAAGGTTATTGGTAGGAAACACTGTATGTAGGCCAACATCAAGAATACCATCACCAACCCTCTCTCAATCCGCCATGTCCACCACCACCACCACTAGTTCCACCATATGCAGCTCTCCAGTCCAGCTCATCCTACAAGAGACTCTCGTTAGGAAAAGAAAGTACTCATCCTCTCATCCGCGTACACAGGGTTTGAACGCCCACATTGCTAGACTAATCTCGTTAGAGATGATGCCCTACCGGTTGGTTAAAAGCGAAGCTTTCAAAGACCTGATGGCCTACGCAGTACTATGCTATGACCTACCCAGTCTGCACTTCTTTGCGAGAAAAGCCATCCCAGCCCTCCACCAGCATGTCAAATACCACATTGTCCATGCACTGAGTTAATCAGTCAGTGGAAAGTTGCACCTCACAACAGATGCATGGACCAGTAGGCATGGCCAGGGACGTTACATGTCCATCACGGCGCACTGGGTTAATGTGGTAGATGCAGGGTCCACTGGGGACAGCCATAGTGGGACAGTTCTGCCTAAACCACGGTCTAGGAAAGAATTAGCTGTAGGCGTTCGCCACACCTCCTCCGTAAGCAAAAGCACGTCCACAGAGCGCAGTCGCACGACCACTCCATCCGCAGCTGCCAGTGTTGCACACGAGGTGTCCCATTATCGAACAGCTAGTGGTAAGCGTCTGCAGGCTGTGTTACAAATTAAGTGTTTGGGTGACAACAGACACACCGCGTAAGTACTGGCCGAGTACTTGCAGCAAGAAATTCAGTCATGGCTGGGCAGTGTACATCTTGAGGCAGGCAAGGTAGTCAGTGATAACGGAAGGAATTTTATGGCTGCCATAGCCCTTTCACAACTGAAACACATTCCTTGCCTGGCTCACACCTTGAACCTGGTGGTGCAGTGCTTCCAGAAAAATTATCCGGGGTTACCAGCCCTGCTCCTGAAGGTGCGAAGACTTTGCTCGCACATCCGCCGGTCGCCCGTTCACTCCAGTCGTATGCTGAACAATCAGCAATCGCTGAATCTTCCCCAGCACTGCCTAATAATCGACTTTGCAACAAGGTGGAACTCCACACTGCACATGCTTCAGAGGCTGTGCGAACAGAGGCGTGCTGTAATTTATTTGTGGGAGGATACACATACATTTGCAGGCACTTGGATGGCAGACATGGAGTTGTCTGGTGTGCAGTGGTCGAAGCTACAAGACCTCTGTCAAGTCCTTCAGTGTTTTGAGGAATGCACATGGCTGGTAAGTGCAGACGACGCCATCATAAGCATGAGCATCCCACTAATACATCTGCTGATGCAAAGTTTGACGCACATTAAGGAGCAGGCGTCTGCAGCCAAAGAGGAGGGAAGCCTCGATGACAGTCAGCCATTGTCAGCTCAGGGAACTCTCCTGGACGAGGTGGCGGACGAAGAGGAGGAGGAGGAGGATGATGGGGATGAATATTTATGGGAGAAGAAAGTGCTCCTCAACCCAGCACAAGCAGTGAATTGACACCTGGAACATTGGCCCACATGGCTGAGTATGCCTTGCATATCCTAAAAAGGGACCCCAGCATTATCAAAATGATGACCGATGACGATTACTGGTTGGCCTGCCTCCTGGATCCACGATATAAAGGAAAATTACAAAACATCATGCCATATGAGAACCTTGAGCAAATATTGGCTACCAAACAAGCAACTCTTGTAGACCGTTTGGTTCAGGAATTCCCAGCACACAGTGGCGGTGATGGTTCTCACACATGCTGTAGTGGGCAACATGGCAGAGGTGTTAGAGGTGCACAAATCCAAAGTGGTGTTGGACAGAGGGGTTTTATGACCAGGTTGTGGAGTGATTTCGCAACGACAGCTGACATGACATGTACTGCTGCATCGATTCAAAGTGACAGGAGACAGCATTTTTCCAGTATGGTTACAAACTACTTTTCCACCCTTATCGATGTTCTCCCTCACAGGTCATTCCCCTTTGATTACTGGGCATCTAAAATGGACACTTGGCCTGAATTGGCAGAATATGCATTACAGGAGCTCGCATGCCCTGCTGCTAGTGTGCTATCAGAAAGAGTATTCACTGCTGCTGGTTCAATACTGACCAAAAAAAGGACACGTCTGGTTACCCGAAATGTTGATGATCTAACCTTCATTAAAATGAACCAATCATGGATTTCAAATTATTTGGCCCCACCTTCCCCTGCTGAGACATAGCTTGCCTGAAAAATGTCTTGCTTTTGGCCTCCTCTTACTGACTTCTCCAATTCCTCCATTTGCAGCTGCTGAATGTCCACTATAGGCCATTTTTATACCTCCCTAAAAGGGCTGACTCCCCCCACAGGGCCGTGGTCACCACCTGGCACAAGCACCCGTGCGAGTGCTGTTTGCCTGGACAGGTGCGTGTGCCCACTCTTGGGCGACGGCACTGGCACAGGGTCCCTCATAGTACAATGAAGTGTCTCTGACGGTGGTCGTGCACAACCAACGTCAGACACACCGTCGTAATATGAGGGGCCCTGTGCCAGTACCGCAGCCCATGAGAGAGTGTTCCCCCCCAGCTCGAACAGTGCTCTACCACTTGCAATACTTACCTCTCCCTGCTCCCTGTGTAGTCTGTGCTGTTAAATCCTTCAATGGCACTGCCAATACAAATTTGTTGAAAGGATAGATGATAGTTAAAATATACAGGGGCCCTGGCCTCCATTTAGACCAGTTAATACTTTGCGCCTACTGTCATGATCTCAATGGCAAGAGATCATAGCATAAGCATATATAGGAACTAGCTCTTGGAAGATGGGAACTGAGCTGACCATGAACTAAACCTAACGCACAACTAGCAGTGGCCGGGTAGCATGCCTACGTTGATTCTAGATGCCCAGCACCAGCCGGAGGACTAAATAATGCTAGCAGAGGAAAATATTAGTCCTAGCTCACCTCTAGAGAAATACCCCGAAAGGAGACAGAGGCCCCCCACATGTATTGGCGGTGAATTAAGATGAAATAACAAACGTAGTATGAAAATAGGTTTAGCAAATTTGAGGTCCACTTACTACATAGCAGAAGACAGAAAGGACACTTTCATGGTCAGCTGAAAACCCTATCAAAACACCATCCAGAAATTACTTTAAGACTCTGGCATTAACTCATAACACCAGAGTGGCAATTCCTGTTCACAAGAGCTTTCCAGACACAGTAACGAAACTACAGCTGTGAACTGGAACAAAAATGCAAAAACAAACATGGACAAGAGTCCAACTTATCTAGTAGTTGTCTAGGAGCAGGAACAAGCACAGAGAGGCTTCTGATAACATTGTTGACCGGCAAGCAACTAACAGAGAAGCAAGGTTATATAGCGACTCCCACATCTTGATGGGAACAGGTGAACAGAGAAAATGAAGACACCAGTTCAATTCCACCAGTAGCCACCGGGGGAGCCCAGAATCCAAATTCACAACAGTACCCCCCCCTCAAGGAGGGGGCACCGAACCCTCACCAGAACCACCAGGGCGATCAGGATGGGCCCTATGAAAGGTACGAACCAGATCAGAGGCATGAACATCAGATGCATTCACCCAAGAATTATCCTCCTGGCCGTATCCCTTCCACTTGACCAGATACTGGAGTCTCCGTCTGGAAACACGGGAGTCTAAGATTTTCTCCACAACGTACTCCAACTCACCCTCAACCAACACCGGAGCAGGAGGCTCAACGGAAGGCACAACCGGTACCTCATACCTGCGCAATAATGACCGATGAAAAACGTTATGAATAGAAAAGGATGCAGGGAGGTCCAAACGGAAGGAAACAGGGTTAAGAATCTCCAATATCTTATACGGGCCGATAAACCGAGGCTTAAATTTAGGAGAAGAGACCCTCATAGGGACAAAACGAGAAGACAACCACACCAAATCCCCAACACAAAGCCGAGGACCAACACGACGGTGGCGGTTGGCAAAAAGCTGAGTCCTCTCCTGGGACAACCTCAAATTGTCCACCACCTGCCCCCAGATCTGATGCAATCTCTCCACCACAGCATCCACTCCAGGACAATCCGAAGATTCCACCTAACCAGAGGAAAATCGAGGATGAAACCCCGAATTACAGAAAAACGGGGACACCAAAGTGGCAGAGCTGGCCCGATTATTGAGAGCGAACTCCGCCAATGGCAAAAAAGCAACCCAATCATCCTGGTCAGCAGACACAAAACACCTCAGATATGTCTCCAGGGTCTGATTAGTCCGCTCGGTCTGGCCATTCGTCTGAGGATGGAAAGCGGACGAAAAAGATAAATCTATGCCCATCCTAGCACAGAATGCCCGCCAAAATCTAGACACGAATTGGGTCCCTCTGTCAGAAACGATATTCTCAGGAATACCATGCAAACGAACAACATTTTGAAAAAACAGAGGAACCAACTCGGAAGAAGAAGGCAACTTGGGCAGAGGAACCAAATGGACCATCTTAGAGAAACGATCACACACCACCCAGATGACAGACATCTTCTGAGAAACAGGCAGATCTGAAATAAAATCCATCGAGATGTGCGTCCAAGGCCTCTTAGGAATAGGCAAGGGCAACAACAATCCACTAGCCCGAGAACAACAAGGCTTGGCCCGAGCACAAACGTCACAAGACTGCACAAAGCCTCGCACATCTCGTGACAGGGAAGGCCACCAGAAGGACCTTGCCACCAAATCCCTGGTACCAAAAATGCCAGGATGACCTGCCAACGCGGAAGAATGAACCTCAGAGATGACTCTACTGGTCCAATCATCAGGAACAAACAGTTTATCAGGTGGGCAACGATCCGGTCTATCCGCCTGAAACTCCTGCAAGGCCCGCCGCAGGTCTGGAGAAACGGCTGACAATACCACTCCATCCTTAAGGATACCTGTGGGCTCAGAGTTACCAGGCGAGTCAGGCTCAAAACTCCTAGAAAGGGCATCCGCCTTAACATTCTTAGAACCCGGTAGGTATGACACCACAAAATTAAACCGAGAGAAAAATAATGACCAGCACGCCTGTCTAGGATTCAGGCGCCTGGCGGTCTCAAGATAAATCAAATTTTTGTGGTCAGTCAATACCACCACCTGATGTCTGGCCCCCTCAAGCCAATGGCGCCACTCCTCAAAAGCCCACTTCATGGCCAAAAGCTCCCGATTCCCAACATCATAATTCCGCTCAGCGGGCGAAAATTTACGGGAAAAGAAGGCACAAGGCCTCATCACGGAGCAGTCAGAACTTTTCTGCGACAACACTGCCCCAGCTCCGATCTCAGAAGCGTCGACCTCAACCTGAAAAGGTAGAGCAACATCAGGCTGACGCAACACAGGGGCAGAGGAAAAACGGCGCTTAAGCTCCCGAAAGGCCTCCACAGCATCAGGGGACCAATCAGCAACATCAGCACCCTTCTTAGTCAAATCGGTCAATGGCTTAGCAATATCCGAAAAACCAGCAATAAATCGACGATAAAAGTTAGCAAAGCCCAAAAATTTCTGAAGACTCTTAAGAGAAGAGGGCTGCGTCCAATCACAAATAGCTTGAACCTTGACAGGATCCATTTCAATGGAAGAGGGAGAAAAAATATATCCCAAAAAGGAAATCCTCTGTACCCCAAAAACACACTTAGAACCCTTCACACACAAAGAATTAGACCGCAAAACCTGAAAAACCCTCCTGACTTGCTGGACATGAGAGTCCCAGTCATCCGAAAAAATCAGAATATCATCCAGATACACAATCATAAATTTATCCAAATAATCGCGAAAAATATCATGCATAAAGGACTGGAAAACTGACGGAGCATTTGAAAGACCAAAAGGCATAACTAAATACTCAAAGTGGCCCTCGGGCGTATTAAATGCGGTTTTCCACTCATCCCCCTGCCTGATTCGCACCAAATTATACGCCCCACGAAGGTCAATCTTAGAGAACCACTTGGCCCCCTTTATGCGAGCAAACAAATCAGTCAACAACGGCAATGGGTATTGATATTTAACAGTGATTTTATTCAAAAGCCGATAATCAATACATGGTCTCAAAGAGCCGTCTTTTTTTGACACAAAGAAAAAACCGGCTCCTAAGGGAGATGACGATGGACGAATATGTCCCTTTTCCAAGGACTCCTTTATATATTCTCGCATAGCAGCATGTTCAGGCACAGACAGATTAAATAAACGACCCTTTGGGTATTTACTACCCGGGATTAAATCTATGGCACAATCGCACTCTCGGTGCGGAGGTAATGAACCAAGCTTGGATTCTTCAAAGACGTCACGATAATCAGACAGGAACTCAGGAATTTCAGAGGGAATAGATGATGAAATGGAAACCAAAGGTACATCCCCATGAGCCCCCTTACATCCCCAGCTCAACACAGACATAGCTCTCCAGTCGAGGACTGGGTTGTGAGATTGCAGCCAAGGCAATCCTAGCACCAAATCATCATGTAGATTATACAGCACCAGAAAGCGAATAATCTCCTGGTGATCCGGATTAATACGCATAGTTACTTGTGTCCAGTATTGTGGTTTATTATTAGCCAATGGGGTGGAGTCAATCCCCTTCAGAGGAATAGGAGTCTCCAAAGGCTCTAAATCATACCCACAGCGTTTGGCAAAGGACCAATCCATAAGACTCAAAGCGGCGCCAGAGTCGACATAGGCGTCCGTGGTAATAGATGACAAAGAGCAAATCAGGGTCACAGATAGAATAAACTTAGACGGTAAGGTGCAAATGGAAACAGATTTATCAAGCTTTTTAGTGCGCTTAGAGCATGCTGATATAACATGAGTAGAATCACCACAATAGAAACACAACCCATTTTTCCGTCTAAAATTCTGCCGCTCGCTTCGGGACAGAATTCTATCACACTGCATACTCTCTGGCGACTTCTCAGTGGACACCGCCAGATGGTGCACTGGTTTGCGCTCCCGCAAACGCCTATCGATCTGAATAGCCATTGTCATGGACTCATTCAGACCCGCAGGCACAGGGAACCCCACCATAACATCCTTAATGGCATCAGAGAGACCCTCTCTGAAAGTCGCCGCCAGGGCGCACTCATTCCACTGAGTAAGCACAGACCATTTACGGAATCTTTGGCAGTAAATTTCCGCTTCATCTTGCCCCTGAGATAGGGACATCAAAGTTTTTTCTGCCTGAAGCTCCAAATGAGGTTCGTCATAAAGCAACCCCAAGGCCAGAAAAAACGCATCCACATTGAGCAACGCAGGATCCCCTGGTGTCAATGAAAAAGCCCAGTCTTGAGGGTCGCCCCGGAGCAAGGAAATCACAATCCTGACCTGCTGTGCAGGGTCTCCGGCAGAGCGAGATTTCAGGGACAAAAATAATTTGCAATTATTTCGAAAATTCTGAAACCCAGATCTATTCCCCGAGAAAAATTCCGGCAAAGGAATTCTCGGCTCAGATACAGGTGCATGACAAACAAAATCTTGCAAATTTTGTACCTTCGTGGCCAGATTATTCAAACCTGCAGTTACACTCTGAAGATCCATTACAAACAGGTGGACACAGAGCCATTCAAAGATTAGCAGGAGGAAAAAAAAAAAAAAAAATCTCAGCAGACTTCTTATTTCTCTCCTTTCTCAGCCAAGGATTTTAACCCTTTAGTGGGCCGGTCAAACTGTCATGATCTCAATGGCAAGAGATCATAGCATAAGCATATATAGGAACTAGCTCTTGGAAGATGGGAACTGAGCTGACCATGAACTAAACCTAACGCACAACTAGCAGTGGCCGGGTAGCATGCCTACGTTGATTCTAGATGCCCAGCACCAGCCGGAGGACTAAATAATGCTAGCAGAGGAAAATATTAGTCCTAGCTCACCTCTAGAGAAATACCCCGAAAGGAGACAGAGGCCGCCCACATGTATTGGCGGTGAATTAAGATGAAATAACAAACGTAGTATGAAAATAGGTTTAGCAAATTTGAGGTCCACTTACTACATAGCAGAAGACAGAAAGGACACTTTCATGGTCAGCTGAAAACCCTATCAAAACACCATCCAGAAATTACTTTAAGACTCTGGCATTAACTCATAACACCAGAGTGGCAATTCCTGTTCACAAGAGCTTTCCAGACACAGTAACGAAACTACAGCTGTGAACTGGAACAAAAATGCAAAAACAAACATGGACAAGAGTCCAACTTATCTAGTAGTTGTCTAGGAGCAGGAACAAGCACAGAGAGGCTTCTGATAACATTGTTGACCGGCAAGCAACTAACAGAGAAGCAAGGTTATATAGCGACTCCCACATCTTGATGGGAACAGGTGAACAGAGAAAATGAAGACACCAGTTCAATTCCACCAGTAGCCACCGGGGGAGCCCAGAATCCAAATTCACAACAGCCTACTACCACTGTCTGCTACTCAGCAGAGGAGCCCACCCCTGTACCTAGCTATGCCACCTGGTTATTTCTGAAAAAAAATTTGGCAGACATTTAGCCTACTTTATTATTAGGGCCTACTCACTGTGTCAGCCACTCCTTACAATTGTCCTCCGCTGAACAAAGCAACGCCGCCAGTTTAGTCCTGTTACCAATTTTGAACTGCATTTAGCCTACTTGCTTATTTGGGCCTACTCACTGTGTCTGCCACTCCTTACAATTGTCCTCTGCTGAACAAAGCAATGCCGCCAGTTTAGTCCTGTTACCAATTTTGAACTGCATTTAGGCTACTTGCTTATTTGGGCCTACTCACTGTGTCAGCCACTCCTTACAGTTGTCCTCCACTGAACAAAGCAACGCCACCAGTTTAGTCCTGTTACCAATTTTGAACTGCATTTAGCCTACTTGCTTATTTGGGCCTACTCACTGTGTCAGCCACTCCTTACAATTGTCCTCCGCTGAACAAAGCAATGCCGCCAGTTTAGTCCTGTTACCAATTTTGAACTGCTTTTAGCCTACTTACTTATTTGGGCCTACTCACTGTGTCAGCCACTCCTTACAATTGATCCTCCGCTGAACAAAGCAAAGCTGCCAGTTTAGTCCTGTTACCAATTTTGAACTGCATTTAGCCTACTTGCTTATTTGGGCCTACTCACTGTGTCAGCAACTCCTTACAGTTGTCCTCCGCTGAACAAAGCAACGCTGCCAGTTTAGTCCTGTTACCAATTTTGAACTGCTTTCAGCCAACTTACTTATTTGGGCTAACTCACTGTGTCAGCCACTCCTTACAATTGTTCTCCGCTGAACAAAGCAAAGCGGCCAATTTAGTCCTGTTACCAATTTTTTACTCTTTTTAGCCTACTAACTTATTTGGGCCTACTCACTGTTTCAGCCACTCCTTACAATTGTCCTCCGCTGAACAAAGCAAAGCCGCCAGTTTAGTCCTTTACCAATTTTGAACTGCATTTAGTCTACTTGCTTATTTGGGCCTACTCACTGTGTCAGCCACTCCTTACAGTTGTCCTCTGCTGAACAAAGCAACACCGCCAGTTTAGTCCCGTTACCACATTTGAACTGCATTTAGCCCACTTTATTATTTGGGCCTATATCTGTGTTTCCTCCTCATCCTGCCCATTGCCCAGCCACTGCTAGATGAGTCTGCTGGTACATTGACCCAGACCACTATATTCCCCTTGCACTCTACACAGCCAGAATCTGACCCTGCTGAAAGTCAGGTTCCCCTTCCTGCATACTATACCACCTTACACGGAGAAAAAGAGGAAGGTGCAGATGAAAGTGCAGGTTCCTTCATCAGGTGGGGGGGCATACTCGTTGGCGACGTCACTGGCACAGAGCCCCTCATAGTACACAAAAGTGTCTCTGCCGGTGGGAGGCGCCACCTGCCATCAAACACACCGCCGTACTATGAGGGGCCCTGTGCCAGTGCCAATGCCAACGAGTGGGCCCCCACTGCTGGCTCAGGATCACAGCACTTCCAAAGTTGAAATACTTACCTCTCCCTGCTCCCCCGCCGTGACGTATTCCGCATTTCCTGGGCCCACGAAAAACTTGAGCCAGCCCTACCCCCCCCCACAACTTTAGCCAAATGACCCTCAGTTTTCAATGCCTAACTATTATTATAAAGTAAATTAAGATTGACAAGCTTCAGTAATAAGAATTGATGTTTTTGGCATTAAAATGGGCACTGTAGGTGTTTTCCTGTCCTCCACTCTCTGCCGACTTTGATTCCCCATTGACTTGCATTGGGTTTCGTATATCAGTCGGCCCCCGACTTAATGTAATAATCGGCCGATTTCATCCGACCCGACTTTTGACAAAGTCGGGTTTCGTGAAACCCGACTCGATCCGAAAAAAGTAAAAGTCGCTCAACTCTAGTTCTGATTGCTTAGCAGTGGTTTTCATCTTGTAACTCTGCCATGTAAGCCATTTTTGCCCAGTCTCTTATGGTGGAATCATTAACACTGACCTTAACTGAGGCATGTGAGTTCTGTAGTGAGTTGTTGCTGCACTCTTGTGGTAATTTTGTTCGGCCAGCCACTCCTGGGAAGATTGACCACTGTTCCATGTTTTCACTATTTGTGGATAATGGCTCTCACTGTTGTTTGCTGGAGTCCCAAAGCTTTAGAAATAGCATTATAACCTTTCCAGACATATAGATCTAAATTACTTTGTTTCTCATTTGTTTCATAATTTCTTTGAATCACAGTGTGATGTCTAGCTTTTGAGAATCTTTTATTCTACGTCACTTTGTCAGACATGTCCTTGTCCTTTTTCCGTGATTTCTTGATTGAGAACAGGTGTGGCAGTAATCAGACCTTGATGTGGCTAGGGAATTTTGAACTCTGCTTCCCAAAGATGTGATAAACCACAGTTAATGTATGTTTTCAACCCTTTAAGGGTGGTTTGCACGTTAATAACCGGGCCAATTTTTACAATTCTGACCACTGTCCTTTTATGAGATTATAACTCTGGAACGCTTCAACGGATCCCAGTGATTTTGACAATGTTTTCTCGCGACATATTGTACTTCATGATAGTGGTAAAATGTCTTTGATATTACCTGCGTTTATTTGTGGAAAAAACTGAAATTTTGCGAAAATTTTTAAAATTTTGCAATTTTCCAAATTTGAATTTTTATGCCCTTAAATCACAGAGATATGTCACATAAAATACTTAATAAGCAACATTTCCCACATGTCTACTTTACATCAGCACAATTTTGGAACCAAATTTTTTTTTTTGTTATGGAGTTATAAGGGTTAAACGTTAACCAGCAATTTCTCATTTTTACAACACCATTTTTTTTTAGGGACTACAGCACATTTGAAGTCACTTTGAGGAGTCTATATGATAGAAAATAGCCAAGTGTGACACCATTCTAAACACTGCAGCCCTCAAGGTGCTCAAAACCACATTCAAGAAGTTTATTAACCCTTCAGGTGTTTCACAGGAATTTTTTGAATGTTTTAAAAAAATGAACTTTTAACTTTTTTTCACAAAAACTTTAAGTTAGCTCCAATTTGTTTTATTTTACCAAGAATAACAGGAGAAATTGGACCCTAAAAGTTGTTGTACAATTTGGTCTGAGTATGCTGATACTCCATATGTGGGGGTAAACCACTGTTTGGGTGCATGTTAGAGCTCAGAAGGAGAGGAGCGCCATTTGACTTTTCAATGCAAAAGTGACTGGAATTGAGATAGGACTCCATGTCGCGTTTGGAGAGCCCCTGATGTGCCTAAACATTGAAACCCCTTTGACCCAAGTGCTTTACAGAAGTTTATAATGTAGAGCAGTAAAAATAAAAAAATCATATTTTTTCACAAAAATTATCTTTTCGCCCCCAATTAATAAAAATTCTTTTTTTTTCCACAAAAATAATTTTTTAGCCCACAGTTTTATATTTTCCCAAGGGTAACAGGAGAAAATGGACCCAGCAAGTGCTTCACAGAAGTTTATAATGCAGAGCCGTAAAAATAAAAAATCATATTTTTTCACAAAAATGATCTTTTCGCCCCCAATTTTTTATTTTCCCAAGGGTAAGAGAAGAAATTGGACGCCAAAAGTAGTTGTCCAATTTGTCCTGAGTACGCTGATACCCCATATGTGGGAGAAAACTACTGTTTGTGTGCATGGCAGAGCTTGGAAGGGAAGGAGCGCCGTTTGGAATGCAGACTTAGATGGAATGGTCTGCAGGCATCACATTGCGTTTGCAGAGCCCCTGATGTACCTAAACAGTAGAAACCCCCGACAAGTGACCCCATATTGGAAACTAGACCCCCCCAAGGAACTTATCTAGATGTGTTGTGAGAACTTTGAACCCCCAAGTGTTTCACTGCAGTTTATAACGCTGAGCCGTGAAAATAAAAAAAATATTTTTTCCCACAAAAATGATTTTTTTAGCCCCCCAAATTTTATTTTCCCAAGGGTAACCAGAGAAATTGAATGTCAAAAGATGTTGCCCAATTTGTCCTATGTACACTGATAGCCCATATGTTGGGATAAACCCCTGTTTTGGCGCACGGGAGAGCTCGGAAGGGAAGGAGCACTGTTTTACTGTTTCAATGCAGAATTGGCTGGAATTGAGATCGGTTGCCATGTGGCATTTGGAGAGCCCCTGATGTGCCTAAACAGTGGAAAACCCCCACTTTCTAACTGAAACTCTAACCCAAACACACCCCTAACCCTGATCCCAACCCTAACCTGTTGTGAATTCCGCTCTTGGGCTCCCTCCAGTGGTTATAAGTAGCATTTTTGTGAGTTCTGCTCTTGGGCTCCCTCCTGTGGTTTTGAGTGGTATGGCTGCTTCTTGGATTTAGCATCAGCAGCTGTTTTCACTGATCGTCTTTCTGGCTCTGCTATATTAGTCTGGCCTTTTCCCTAATTCAATGCCAGTTGTCAATTGTTGAGCTTGGAGTCATGGCTCTCTGAGGATTTCCCTGTCACTCTGACCATTTCAGCAAAGCTAAGTCCTTGCTTGTCTTTTTGCAGTTCACTTGTTGTGGACTTTGTTGTTTAGCACTTTCTATGTTTTGCTCATTTGTCCAGCTTATCAGTATGTATCTAGTCAGCTAAGCTGGAAGTTCTGGGCAGCAGAGTTTGCCCTTCACACCTTTAGTCAGGTGTGGAGATTTTTGCATTTCTCTGCGGTGGACTTTTTCTAGTTTTTATTACTGACCGCACAGTGTTCTGTCCTGTACTAATTCTTTCTAGCTAGTAGTGGCCTCCTTTGCTAAATCTTGTTTCATACTACGTATGTCATTTCCTTCTCCTCTCACAGTCATTATTTGTGGGGGGCTGTCCTATCCTTTGGGGATTTTCTCTGAGGCAAGATAGCTTTCCTGCTTCTACCTTTAGGGGTAGCTAGATCTCCGGCTGTGACGAGGTGTCCAGGGAGTGACAGGAACATCCCACGGCTACTGCTAGTGTCTGTGTTAAGATCAGGAACTGCGGTCGGTATAGTTACCACCTGCTCAGAGCTAATTGCATGTCGCTCCTTAATCACCAGACCGTAACAGTACAACTGGCCAAAAATGAGCTGAAGGCATCTCAAAAGAAGGAAAAGAAAAAGAGTTCTGAGCTATTTTTTTTTTCTTTAGTCTGTTTTGTCTTTTTCCTTCCTCTTAATCTCTGGGTGATTCAGGATTTGGATGCGGGCATGGATGTTCAGGGGTTGTTTTCTCATGTGGATCAGCTTGCTGCAAGAGTACAGAGTACTCAAGATTATGTTGTTCAGACTCCGGCCTTAGAGCCTAGAATTCCTACTCCGGATTTGTTTTACGGGGATAGATCTAAGTTTTTGAACTTTAAAAATAACTGCAAATTGTTTTTTGCTCTGAAACCCCGTTCCTCTGGTGACCCCATTCAGCAAGTAAAAATAGTTATTTCTCTGCTGCGTGGTGACCCTCAGGACTGGGCATTCTCCCTTGAGTCACGGGATCCGCATTGCTTAATGTAGATGCATTTTTTCAATCGCTTGGATTATTGTATGACGAACCTAACTCTGTAGAGCATGCTGAGAAAACACTGTTGGCCCTGTGTCAGGGTCAGGAAGCGGCAGAATTATACTGCCAGAAATTTAGAAAATGGTCTGTGCTCACTAAATGGAATGAGGACGCTCTAGCAGCAATTTTCAGAAAGCGTCTTTCTGAAGCCCTTAAAGATGTTATGGTGGGGTTCCCCACGCCTGTTGGTTTGAGCGAATCTATGTCTCTGGCCATTCAGATTGATCGGCGCCTGAGCGAACGCAAAGTGGTGCACCATATGGCAGCGTCCTCGGAGCAGAGTCCTGAGCCCATGCAATGTGATAGGATTTTGACTACAGCGGAACAGAGGGGATACATACGTCAGAATGGGCTGTGTTTTTACTGTGGGGATTCTGCTCATGCTATTTCTGATTGCCCTAAGCGTATTAAGAGGGTTGCTAGATCTGTTACCATTAGTACTGTGCAGCCTAAGTTTCTCCTGTCTGTGACCCTGATTTGCTCATTGTCATCTTTTTCTGTCATGGCATTTGTGGATTCAGGCGCTGCTCTGAATTTAATGGACTTAGAATTTGCTAGGCGCTGTGGTTTTTCTTTGCAGCCTTTGCAGAGTCCCATACCCTTAAGGGGTATTGATGCTTCACCGTTGGCCAAGAATAAACCTCAGTATTGGACTCAGCTGACTATGTGCATTGCTCCAGCACATCAGGAAGATTGCCGTTTTCTGGTGTTGCGTAATTTACATGATGTTGTTGTACTGGGTTTTCCATGGTTACAAGTACACAATCCAGTGCTGGATTGGAAATCAATGTCTGTGACTAGTTGGGGTTGTCAATGGGTACATAGTGACGTTCCTTTAATGTCAATTTCCTCTTCCCCCTCTTCTGATGTTCCTGAATTTTTGTCAGATTTCCAGGATGTATTTGATGAGCCCAAGTCCAGTTCCCTTCCTCCACATAGGGACTGTGATTGTGCTATTGACTTGATTCCTGGCTGTAAGTACCCTAAGGGCCGACTTTTCAACCTGTCTGTGCCTGAACATACCGCCATGCGGAGCTATGTAAAGGAGTCTTTAGAGAAAGGGCATATTCGGCCGTCTTCGTCACCATTGGGAGCGGGATTCTCTTTTGTTGCCAAGAAGGATGGCTCCTTGAGACCCTGTATTGATTATCGCCTTCTTAATAAGATCACGATCAAATTCCAATACCCTTTACCTTTGCTCTCTGATTTGTTTGCTCGGATTAAGGGGACTAGTTGGTTTACCAAGATTGACCTTCGAGGGGCATATAAGCTTGTTCGTATTAAACAGGGTGACGAATGGAAAACTGCATTTAATACGCCCGAAGGCTATTTTGAATACCTGGTGATGCCTTTCGGGCTTTCTAATGCTCCTTCTGTATTTCAGTCCTTTATGCATGATATTTTCCACAATTATCTTGACAAATTCTTGATTGTGTATTTGGATGATATTTTGATTTTTTCCAATGATTGGGAGTCTCATGTGAATCAGGTCAGGATGGTATTCCAGATCCTTCGTGATAATGCTCTATTTGTGAAGGGGTCTAAGTGCCTATTTGGAGTTCAGAAGGTCTCTTTTTTTGGGTTTATTTTTTCTCCTTCGTCTATAGAAATGGATCCTGTTAAGGTCCAAGCCATTCATGACTGGATTCAACCTACATCTGTGAAGAGCCTTCAGAAATTTTTGGGCTTTGCTAATTTTTATCGCCGTTTCATTGCCAACTTCTCTAGTGTGGTTAAACCCCTGACCGATTTGACGAAGAAAGGCGCTGATGTGACTAATTGGTCCTCTGAGGCTGTTGAGGCCTTTCAGGAGCTTAAACGCTGATTTACTTCTGCCCCTGTCTTGCGTCAGCCGGATGTTTCTCTTCCTTTTCAGGTTGAGGTTGACGCTTCTGAGATTGGGGCAGGGGCCGTTTTGTCACAGAGGAATTCTGATGGTTCCTTGATGAAGCCATGTGCCTTCTTTTCTCGAAAGTTTTCGCCTGCGGAACGCTATTATGATGTCGGCAATCGGGGGTTGTTGGCTATGAAGTGGGCATTTGAGGAGTGGCGACATTGGCTTGAGGGAGCCAAGCACCGCATTGTGGTCTTGACCGATCATAAGAATCTGATTTACCTCGAGTCAGCCAAGCGGCTGAACCCTAGACAGGCTCGGTGGTCCCTGTTTTTCTCCCGTTTTGATTTTGTGGTCTCATATCTTCCAGGATCTAAGAATGTTAAAGCGGATGCCCTCTCTAGGAGTTTTTTGCCTGATTCTCCTGGAGTCCTTGAGCCGGTTGGCATTCTTAGGGAAGGGGTGATTCTGTCTGCCATCTCCCCTGATTTGCGGTGGGCGCTTCAGGAATTTCAGGCTGATAAACCTGACCGCTGTCCTGTGGGGAAGCTGTTTGTTCCTGATAGATGGACAAGTAAGGTAATTTCTGAGGTCCATTGTTCTGTGTTGGCCGGTCATCCTGGGATTTTTGGTACCAGAGATTTGGTTGCTAGGTCCTTTTGGTGGCCTTCCTTGTCGCGGGATGTGCGTTCTTTTGTGCAGTCCTGTGGGACTTGTGCCCGGGCTAAGCCTTGCTGTTCCCACGCTAGTGGGTTGCTTTTGCCTTTGCCTGTCCCGGAGAGGCCTTGGACGCATATTTCCATGGATTTTATTTCGGATCTACCTGTGTCCCAGAGGATGTCTGTTATCTGGGTGGTTTGTGACCGGTTCTCTAAAATGGTCCATTTGGTACCTTTGCCTAAATTGCCTTCCTCCTCTGATTTGGTTCCATTATTTTTTCAGCATGTGGTTCATTTGCATGGCATTCCAGAGAATATTGTGTCTGACAGAGGTTCCCAGTTTGTTTCCAGGTTTTGGCGGGCCTTTTGTGCTAAGATGGGCATTAATTTGTCTTTTTCTTCGGCGTTCCATCCTCAGACAAATGGCCAAACTGAGCGAACTAACCAAACCTTGGAAACCTATTTGAGATGGTTTGTGTCTGCTGATCAGGATGATTGGGTGGCTTTCTTGCCGTTGGCCGAGTTTGCCCTTAATAATCGGGCCAGTTCGGCTACTTTGGTTTTGCCTTTCTTTTGTAATTTTGGTTTCCATCCTCGTTTTTCTTCAGGGCAGGTTGAGCCTTCTGATTGTCCTGGTGTGGATTCTGTGATGGACAGATTGCAGCAGATTTGGACTCATGTGGTAGACAATTTGACGTTGTCTCAGGAAAAGGCTCAGCGTTTTGCTAACCGCCGTCGGTGTGTTGGTCCTCGGCTTCGTGTGGGGGATTTGGTTTGGTTATCCTCTCATCATGTTCCTATGAAGGTTTCTTCCCCTAAGTTCAAGCCTCGGTTTATTGGTCCTTATAAGATTTCTGAGATTATCAATCCAGTGTCTTTTCGTTTGGCCCTTCCAGCCTCTTTTGCCATCCACAATGTTTTCCATAGATCTTTGTTGCGGAGATATGTGGTACCCGTTGTTCCATCTGCTGATCCTCCTGCCCCGGTGTTGGTTGAGGTGGAGTTGGAATATGTGGTTGAGAAAATTTTGGATTCTCGTTTTTCGAGGCGGAGGCTTCAGTATCTTGTCAAGTGGAAGGGTTATGGCCAGGAGGATAATTCTTGGGTGGTTGCCTCCGATGTCCATGCCGCCGATTTGGTTCGTGCTTTTCATTTGGCTCGTCCTGATCGGCCTGGGGCTCTGGTGAGGGTTCGGTGACCCCTCCTCAAGAGGGTGTACTGTTGTGAATTCCGCTCTTGGGCTCCCTCCGGTGGTTATAAGTAGCATTTTTGTGAGTTCTGCTCTTGGGCTCCCTCCTGTGGTTTTGAGTGGTATGGCTACTTCTTGGATTTAGCATCAGCAGCTGTTTTCACTGATCATCTTTCTGGCTCTGCTATATTAGTCTGGCCTTTTCCCTAATTCAATGCCAGTTGTCAATTGTTGAGATTGGAGTCATGGCTCTCTGAGGATTTCCCTGTCACTCTGA
Organism: Ranitomeya variabilis; assembly: GCF_051348905.1. Lineage (NCBI taxonomy): Eukaryota > Metazoa > Chordata > Amphibia > Anura > Dendrobatidae > Ranitomeya > Ranitomeya variabilis. Next base: position 577,434,530 of record NC_135236.1, read on the forward strand.
CCATTTCAGCAAAGCTAAGTCCTTGCTTGTCTTTTTGCAGTTCACTTGTTGTGGACTTTGTTGTTTAGCACTTTCTATGTTTTGCTCATTTGTCCAGCTTATCAGTATGTATCTAGTCAGCTAAGCTGGAAGCTCTGGGCAGCAGAGTTTGCCCTCCACACCTTTAGTCAGGTGTGGAGATTTTTGCATTTCTCTGCGGTGGACTTTTTCTAGTTTTTATTACTGACCGCACAGTGTTCTGTCCTGTACTAATTCTTTCTAGCTAGTAGTGGCCTCCTTTGCTAAATCTTGTTTCATATTATGTATGTCATTTCCTTCTCCTCTCACAGTCATTATTTGTGGGGGGCTGTCCTATCCTTTGGGGATTTTCTCTGAGGCAAGATAGCTTTCCTGCTTCTACCTTTAGGGGTAGCTAGATCTCCGGCTGTGACGAGGTGTCCAGGGAGTGACAGGAACATCTCACGGCTACTGCTAGTGTCTGTGTTAAGATCAGGAACTGCGGTCGGTATAGTTACCACCTGCTCAGAGCTAGTCGCATGTCGCTCCTTAATCACCAGACCATAACACTAACCATAACCCTAACCACACCCCTAACCCGAACATGCCCCTAACCCTAATCCCAACCACATCCCTAACTCCAACTCACCCCTAACCCTAATCCCAACCCTAACCACACCCCTAACTCCAACACACCCCTAATTCTAATCTCAAACATAACCCTAACCACACCCCTAACCCTGACACACCCTAACCCTAATCCCAACCCTAATCCCAAACGTAAATGTAATCCAAACCCTAACCCTAACTTTAGCCCCAACCCTAACTTTTACGCCAACCCTAACCCTATCTTTAGCCCTAACCCTAACTGTAGCCCCAACCCTAACCCTAACTTTAGCCCCAACCCTAACCCTAACTGTAGGCCCAACCCTTACCCTAACTTTAGCCCCAACCCTAACCCTAACTTTAGCCCCAACCCTAACCCTAACAGTAGCACCAACCCTAACCCTAACTGTTGTCTCAACCCTAGCCCTAACTGTTGCCCCAACCCTAACCCTAACTGTTGCCCCAACCCTAATCCTAATTGTAGCCCCAACCCTAACCCTAACTGTAGCCCCAACCCTAATTGTAGCCCCAACCCTAACTTTAGCCCCAACCCTAACCCTAGCCCCAAACCCTAACCCTAGCTCTAACCCTAACTTTAGCCCCAACCCTAGCCGTAACCCTAGCCCTAACCCTAACCCTAATGGGAGAATAGAAATAAATACATTTTTTAAACGTTATTTTTCTCTAACTAAGGGGGTGATAAAGGGGGGTTTGGTTTACTTTAATAGAGGGTTTTTTTAGCGGATTTTTATGATTGGCAGCTGTCACACACTAAAAGACACTTTTTACTGCAAAAATAGTTTTCGCGTTTCCACATTTTGAGAGCTATAATTTTTCCATATTTTGGTCCACAAAGTCATGTGAGGTCTTATTTTTTATGGGACGAGTTGACGTTTTTATTGGTACCTTTTTTGGGAGCGTGACTTTTTAAATTGCTTTTTATTCCGATTTTTGTGAGGCAGAATGAACAAAAACCAGCAATTCGTGAATATCTTTTTGGGGGGTGTTTATACCTTTCCACGTTTGATAAAATTGATAAAGCACTTTTATTCTTCGGGTCAGTACGATTACGGCGATACCTCATTTATATCTTGTTTTATGTTTTGACACTTTTATACAATAAAATCTATTTTATATAAAAAATAATTATTTTTGCATCGCTTTATTCTGAGTGAGGACTATAACTTTTTTATTTTTTCGTTGATGATGCTGTTTGGTGGCAATTTTTTGCAGGACAAGATGACGTTTTTAGTGGTACCATGGTTATTTATATCCGTCTTTTTGATCGCGTGTTATTCCACTTTTTATTTGGCGGTATGATAATAAAGCGTTGTTTTTTGCCTCTTTTTTTTTTTTACGGTGCTCACTGAAGGGGTTAACTAGTGGGACCGTTTTATAAGTCGGGTCGTTATGGATGCAGCAATACTAAATATGTGTACTTTTATTGTTTTTTTTTTATTTAGACAAAGAAATGTATTTATTGGAACAATATATATATATTTTTTCTTTATTTAGGATTTTTTTTTTTTACACGTGTAAATATTTTTTTTTTTACTTTGGAACATTGCCCCAGGGGGACATCACTGTACAGTGACAGATCGCTGATCTGACATTTTGCAATGCACTGTGTCAGATCAGCGATCTGACTGGCACTGCAGGGAGGCTTCCCGGCGCCTGCTCTGAGCAGGCGCTTGCAAGCCACCTCCCTGCAGGACCCGGAATGCCCCCCGCGGCCATTTTGGATCTGGGTCCTGCAGGGAGGAGGAGGTAGGAATCCCTCGGAGCAATGCGATCACATCGCATTGCTCCGAGGGTCTCAGGGAAGCACGTAGGGAGCCCGCTCCCTGCGCGATGCTTCCCTATACCGCTGGAACACTGCGATCATCTTTGATCGCAGTGTGCTGGGGGTTAATGTGCCGGGAGCGGTCCTTGACTGCTCCTGGCACATAGTGCCGGATATCAGCTGCAATAATCAGCTGACACCCGGCAGTGATCAGCCATGCTCCCCCCGTGAGCAAGGCCGATCGCCTATGACATACTATTCCATCCATGGGAAGTAGGGCCCACCCCATATGGACGGAATAGTACATCTAATGACAGAAAGGGGTTAAGGAGGGGGCAATCACATTTTCACACAGAGCCCTGTAGGTTTGGATTTCTTTTTCCCTTAATAATAGACATTATTTAACATTGTTTAGTGATCTGAAACAATTAAGTGTGACAAACATGACAAAAAAATAGTTAATCAGGAAGGGGGTAATCACTTTTTCACACAACTGTAGATTGATATGTTTTGTGTTCATTTGTGAAAATATCAGAATTTAGATGAAAATGTGTAACTTTTTGCAAATTTCAAATGTTTATTTTTGTGTATCCTTAAACCAGTTATTATGCTGTACAAAATAATTTACAAATAACATATTTACCACATGTCTACTTTAAATCAGCATCATTTTTGAAACATTTAACTAGCGCTTCCGGCCATTAGGCCGGAAATGCGTGCATCGCTGACCCCCGTCATGTGATCGGGGGTCAGCGATGTGTCAGCATGACAACCAGAGCTCTATTGAAGACCTATATGGTTGTTGATGCCAGATTGCTGTGAGCACCACCCTGTGGTCGGCACTCATAGCAATGCAGCATTTCTACTACATAGGAGCGATGTGAGCATCGGGTGTGCAGTGATCATATGGACCCCAAATGTGTGTGACAGAATTTTATACCATTGGGTGGTGAAGAAAAAAATAATTACATTTTTGCTACAAAAATTTTGTTTTAGCCACAGATTTTACATTGTCACACAGGGAAAGGGGTAAAAATAGCAACATAATTTGTCACACAATTTCTTCTGAATGTGGCAATACCTCATATGTGGTTGTACAGTACTGCTTAGCCACACAGTGAGACTCAGAAGGTAAGGAGCACTATATGACTCTTGGAGAACAAATTATAGTAGAGTGGTGTACAGATTCCATATACAGAGCTATTTAGTGCTAGAAGAGCAGATTCCCCCATCAAGTGGCCCCATATTGGAAATTATATCCCTCTGTGAATTTATCTACATGTCCAGTGACGATTTTGACTCCTTGTGTGTTTGCCGTAAAGTAAGCAAGATCACATCACTACAGAAATTGCAAATGTGGACACTAACTGTTGTTTAGACACGCTGTGGTGCTCAGAAGGGAGGGAGGCATTTGAATTTGGGAGCACAGAATTTACTGGATTTCTTTTCCCGGGCCTTTGTACTACTGGTAACGTGGAAGCCCCCTATATTTCCATTGATGAGTGACGTACCTGGGTAGGGATTTGCTTTTGTTTTGGATTGATTTCAAGCTTTTATTGGTAACTTTTACTTAACTTTTTGGATCACATTTATCCTGTGCTCAATGCTGAGTACAGTATATACTCGAGTATAAGCCGACCCGAATATAAGCTGACCCCCCCTAATTTTGCCACAAAAAACTGGGAAAACTTAATGACTCGAGTATAAACCTAGGTTGGGAAATGCAGCAGCTACCGCTAAATGTCAAAAGTAAAAATAGATACCAATAAAAGTAAAATTAATTGAGACATCAGTAGGTTAAGTGTTTTTGAATATCCATATTGAATCAGGAGCCCCATATAATGCTCCATAAAGTTAATGATGGCCCCATAAGATGCTCCATATTAAAATATGCCCCATATATTCCTGCATAAAGGTTAATAATGTCCCCATAAGATGCTCCATAGACACATTTGCCCAATATGCTGCACAAATGTTGATTATGGCCCCATAAGATGCTCCATAAAGATATTTGCCCAATATAATCCTGCACAAACATTGATTATGGCCCCATAAGATGCTCCATACAGACACTTGCCCCATTTGCTGTTGCTGCGATAAAAAAATCACATACTCACCTCTCCATCGCTCAGGCCCCCGGCACTTTCAATATTCTCCTGACTTTGTTCCGGCGCCGCTCCATCTTCAGCATCTTCTGCACTGACATTCAGGCAGAAGGCACACACTAACCACGTCACCGCGCACTCTGACCTGAGCGTCACTGCAGAAGATGCTGAAGACGGAGCAGCACCGGAACGAGGAGCAGGTGAATATCGTGCAGTGCTGTGCTCCCCTCCCCGTTATACTCACCAACTCCTGGCGCGGTGCAGTCCCTGCTTCCTCGGTGCCACAGCTTCTTCCTGTACTGAGCAGTCACCGTTACCCCTCATTACAGTAAGAGGTGGAGAGAGAGGTGGAGCCGCATATTCATTACTGTAATGAGCGGTACCATGTGACCGCTCAGTACAGTTAGAAGCTGTGGCACCGGGGAAGCAGGAACCTGCAGGGACCAAGCTAGGAGCAGTTGAGTATAATTAGACAGCCCCCGCTCCCCCTCCCCTGCCGACCCCTGGGTATGACTCGAGTATAAGCCGAGAGGGGGACTTTCAACCCCCAAAATTGGCTGAAAATCTTGGCTTATGCTCGAGTATATATGTACTTGCATCTGGGTTTCCATCTAAATTTCTGAATTGCATGATTCAGATGAAATCCCAGATAGTCCCATTCACTATAATGAGTCAGCAGAGTTATTCTGTACTCCATATGGCCTCTTTTCAGTGATATCATTCTTTTCAGAGGTGCACAAAAACTGTGGTAGACTGTGCTTTTAAGCAAGCTTAAAAAGCCGGATCATATGCCAGATGGCGTCCACAGTGTCTCCATCTACCTCATTACAGGGAATCTTCCATTTGGGATTTTGTCTGAATCAGAGATTTACAGGAAAACTCTGGTGTAAGTGCTCAGCACAGGGCACAGGATAAATGTCATCCCAGCCTTACTGCAATATTTTTGAAGCAGAATGAACAAATTGGCAACAGGTGAATAATTGGTTGTATTTACTTTTTATGTCGTTCCTTGTGAGGTATAAGTAATAGACAATTTTATTCTTTTTGTCAGTGCGATTAACTTTCCTTGCTCTGATCACTGATCTAATACTCTACAATGCCTTTGCATTGCAGGACATTAGATCTGTGCATTGCACACAGGCAAGACGCTTGTCAGCTCCTGCTCTGAGCAGGAATTTACAGACCACCATACCTGTGCGATCCTTCGGCTATTTTTCAGCCACCATGAAAATTATTGACACAATGCAATTACAATCACATTGTGCTGATTGGAGCCACTATGCCGATCATTGTTGTTGTCACTATTGACAGCAGCATCAGAGGGGTTAAACACCCATGATCAACGCAAGCACTAATTGTGGAATTTGCTGCAGGGTGTCAGCTCTCACACCTGTTTTTGATCACTCTGGTCCTTGGAGAGAGCTTGCATGATCATCGTGCCATACATGTATAGCGGCTTCCTGGAATGCAACTCACATAATGCTGTAAATGTGCAGCGGATGTTGTGAAGGGGTTAACTAGTTTAGTATCAGGCCATTTTGCCCTATTTCTGACACACTTACATTTGTTTTTCCACATACGATCTTAAAGATAATTTTTACCTCTTTTTTCACTACAGAGCCTAATTTTGATGGTGCTTTTATATCATTTTTATGTTTCATTTTGATGGGGTCAAGGAAGACACAGTAATTCGGACTAGCTTTGACTTTCTTTACTTCATTTTTCATGTCCCTATAAGGTCATAAAAGACCTTTAAGGGACATTTCAACATTTTTATACTATTGATTTCCACTGTAACTGGGTCTGTTAGCCCCAGTTACAGAACAAATTCAGCTACTCAGGGGAGCTGAGAAACTCTGTTAACTCTTTATATACTGTATGCACATCTTTTGCCTTCTGTGTATGCAATCCAACTGTGTGTGATTATCTCATGCTGCTGCTCCTTTTGGATTGACATTTTAAAATATCACTGCAGAATAAAATGCAGACTGCCCTAACATTTATTTATCTACTTGCAGACCACCCATAGATTTTACAATTCTCCTCAATGACCATTTAAATTGGCACCATAACTAAACTATAAGAAAATCAGACATTTAGAATATTTGCATTAAATTATGAAGATAATGCTTTGGTTTCTTGTGTGCAGATGCTGTTTATTGCATTGCAAAGTGGGAAATCCACTTGACTATCCATAGTATGAATAGTATGGCAGAAGTCAGACCTGCATTGCTGGTCAACTTATGCTGGGGGTTTTCTCTGCCACCTGTGAATTATATTTGATAACATCTTATTAATACTCAAATACTCAGTAGATTTGTCTTCTGGAAATCTTGGACAGAAAATCTGCAATTATGTCCCATGTGAGCAAGACCTAAGCTACAATGGTTATCTTTAGTCATCCTCAATCTGCTTACTGACAAATAAAATATCATGTTTCTCTTATTTGATCCAATTACCTAGATTTTTCCAAAAGCTGTTAAGGAATGGCTTCCCATAATTAACCCTCTAACAACCTATATTTTCATCACAGGTCGCTTGTGTGCGTGTATGGATTTGGCTCAGAACCTAAGCCTTTTTCATACAGACAGATGTCAGATGTGTTACATAGCTGGCATCTGTTTGTAACAGCAGCAGAGTGTACTGATAACCATTTAGATGCTGCTGTGAATCATTGACAGCAATACTTAAATGGATATTGCCAGTGTGCCGCACACCAACATCCATTGGCCTATGGGTTATTGTGTAAAACCAAAGTGTTTCATGGCAGCTGTTGGCCTTTTGAAGGTCCCAATGACAGTCATCTTAGTCCTACTGCGAATCTAAACTAGAAGCCGGACTTCATAGATAAACCACAATTATACAATATACTGATAAAGCAAATCTGAAAAAATGAGCTGGCATACTTGTTGGTATAAGTCCAATGTGCAGGTGTAGATTCACGCTGTGGCCATTAACAGCCAAAACCTAGGATAAAGAAAATAAGCAAATACCCTGCAGTAATTAAGTGAGTAAATAATAATAATACAGTTAAATAACACAGGGTACATAGTTGACACAATTTTCATTAGAAAGTGTAAAAGCTATCCAACTGTGAAAAGGTGTACCCCAATCAGGGTATAATCAAGTTAGAGCTGCTGGTTTCTTAACACCTCTGCATGTATGTGATACCTGAAGGTAGGGAGAGTGAAGCTAGTGCTGATTGGCCTCAGGGATTGCATGGCATAACAATGTTAAGTGATCCTTGGGAAAGCTATTGACTAAACTGCAGGAACGGCGCCAGCACCGAAGGTCATCATAAGTGTTATTATTTTACAAGGGGGAATCATGAGTATTGAGAATAAATTGTCCGAGTTGTGGACAACCCCTTTAACAATGACTGCTGTTGTTATAATGAACACTAAAACTATTGTTATCTTTAAATATTATTGGCCAAAAGTAAAAAGAAAGTTGATAAATATTCCAGTATTGGCTCAGTAAACAGATCCTTATTAACCTTTGCAAATATGCACCTACATTCCTAACAATGCTAGCACAAAATAAATTACCAACTGTAAAAAAAGCTCACTGGAGGCTTGTAGTATAAATGTTTACAGGCAGATAAATGTCAGCTCAACCTTGCAATCGCATTTTACTGTTTATTTCCACTTGCTCATGTGGAGTTCACCTGTGATAACAGGAAGTCTTCCATAAGGAACAGAGGGTGAAGGATGATTCATGGTCTAGCAGAGATAAACCTGTGTTTTATGTATTTGTTGTCTTAGCTGTTATGGATGCTTTTTTGTTTTCTAGTTTTTATTATTTAGAACAACAATACACTGTGATTCTTGCAACCATGTTATCCTGCAGAAGGCATGCTGCAAGTCATAATCATGATGTGCCATAATTCTGTGCATGGCTTCAATGTGCACGGATCTTTTTGTTCCTCTAGTAGAATGGCGTTTTGGGATTCAATTTCATACATAAGTAGCTATTTGACCTAAAATTGCGTGCCTGTTCATAAAGAAACAATATAGAAATGACGCAATTTTCACACTGGCCTCTGTGACGTTTTGTGGACTCATACTTCATGTTCTTTCAGGAAATCCATATGTATATATATTGATAACAAAAGACTGACTCAGTTTCTATCAGTTATGTATAAAATGTTACCTGTCGTTGTAATGATGAGATTTGTGAAAAGTCTTCTATAAAGAACTGGAAGTAAAAATCTAATTTTGGCACAGTATTCAATTTGAAAATTGCAAGAATTCTATCTTTGTTTAAATACTGTTTGTGATATGAAAAAGACATCAACAGTTTATTTAAAAAAAATACTCTTAGCATAAAAAACAGAATTACACAATTGGTTATTTGCTTATGATCTCCTTTAAAGGGAACCTGTAACCAGTTTTATGACATAGCAGCTAAAAATATCACCTTATTCAGCATCGGTGCTACATTTCCAAAATTCTTATATAACCCCCTGACTCCCCCTTTATGCCACTGAAAAACCTTTTTAATTTCTCCAGCGCTCTATGCGCAAACAAAAAAGGCAGCACTCTGTGGCGCCATAGCATGCCAATATGAAATATGAAAATTGAATTGCATTGCTTCACTAGAAATATGAAAAATTGAGAAAGCTTAGCGCACAAATTGGCCAATTCATGTGTACCTAGAAGCCACGTTAAGGCGCTTCTCGTTTACCATGACCTAGCAATGCCTTTCCTCACTTAGAATAAAGTATTCATTTGTATGGGAACCTAATATGAGTCCTCTCTTAGACTAAAATCTATCTCCCTGTGGAGGGGTAGTGGTCCTGCTGTGATTAAAAACACCTGTGGCTAAAAGTCGGAGTGCTCAGTCAGAAGGCTAATGAATACAAATTTACAAAAACTGACTGTCACATCCAAATAAAACTAAGTGTGAACGGGTGCTAACCTATCCCCTCTGTACCAGTCTGTCATTGTAAATTTGTTTACTGTAAACTATATCTATAACTCTGTACGTAACCCCTTTCTCATGTACAGCACCATGGAATTAATAGTGCTATATAAATAAATAATAATAACCTAGAGTCACCAACTCATATACACTCAAACAAAAAGGCACCATTTTGTGGCACCAAAGCATTGCTCTATGATAATCTTCTCGGTCCGGTCCTATGGGCATGTCTTCTCACATCACATCTTGTGCCTGCCCAGTATGCTTTGCCCAGCTCCAGGCAAAGCTGAGAAACAGAAGTGTGCATGCACTGGCAAACGTATTTTCAGTACATAGCAGTAGTTTTGGTACTTGAGCTGGAAATGCATAGGTGGCACATAGTCGCAGGCGCGAGATGTTGCACGGCGATGTAGATAATGCAGGAGGCATCATCCACATCAATTCAAGAAGGAGGACAGTGAGCAGATGTTGTGGGGGGCAGGGGGGTTTGAAGAGGCCCGAAGCCGCACCCAATGAACCAAGAAGATTACCATACAGTGCTGGAGAAATTAAAAAGGTATTTTGGGGCTATGCAGAGGGAGTCAGGGGATTATATAAGAATTTAGGGAATGTAGAGCAGACGCTGAATAAGGCGATGTTTTAGCTGCTATGTCACAAAACAGATGACAGGTTCACTTTATTCCTCACAGAAAACAATGATTCAGGGACTTAAATATATTTTGTAATAATCTTTTCATTGTTTGGTTCTTTTATATTCTTTTTCTGAGTATCTCAAATTTATACCATTAACATGCTGAAATTTGGAGTTTGATTTGAATACAATATTAACCTAAGTCTGCCTGCAATGCTCTATGTAGAACAATATACCCTATTCTGACTCAGGTGTTTCTTTTGAATATGCACCAGGTTGCATAACCTCACACCAGCTGAATACACGTGTATATAGAGGCTTTTATTCCGATATGTAACAATCTCATGACAAGCAGCTGCTCTCCCATTATGCAAACAACCTGTACAGTAAGTTCACTTTTATATCTTCATGTTTGAAAAATCGTTTGGTGAGGGATGAATGCAAAACACGTAAAATGGAGGCAAGGTTGATGATAAGAGGAGCAGTAGTGACTGCTTTCATTGTGCGATTTCGTCTGAGTTATGCAAATCGACCTCTGCATTGGTATTTGTTTGAAAAAGAGAGTTTTAAATTGGTGCTATTGACCTTCACTTAAATGACATTCGAACATCAAGCAGAGTGTTGCAGTGGAAATGCGGCTGTTGTCTGCAGGTGGCAATTGATGAAGAGATTGACTGACACTTTACTTGGCAACTCATTTTTGCACTTAATTTGAACAGGGGGAAAGGTTTATCCTCTTAAAAGATTTGAGATAAAGCAGAGAGCACTGCTGATAAATAATCTTTTACAAGATCAATGTAAAATTTATTTTAAAGATGCTGAAAGGAATTTTGAATGTTAGTAGAAATAATGCAGTAAATGTATTTTTTTTAATCTATGAAGTACGCCCAGTATAGATTTAGTCATGTACTACAATTTAACGTCTTCTCCTAATTATGCTTTATTTTAAATTCTTATGAAATATATTTAGGAATGCTTAACAGAAAGAAAGCCCAATAGCGGCATCATATTTCCTGTTGCTACTACTGTAATGATCAAGGTGCCTTTACTGAGTCTTTAGTAGCTGAAATAGAATTTATATTGTTAGTGTACTTGCTGACAACTAGATAGATTATGTGCTAATTTGCTAAATAATCTATAAATCACTTTGTTTAAAAAATGTCACTATGTTGTCTTATCATAAAAAGTCATTCCAAAGTGCTGTGCACTAGGGCCCATGATTCAGCAATGGTCACACCAGTCTTGATGAGAAGGTGAGCTGGAGTTAAATGCTCCTGATTTATTAAGAAGTGCATGCCTCTTAATGAACTGGTGTTTATGAAAAGCGGCGTGTCGGGGAATGGAATGAGATTTGTGGCATAAGGAATGCCACCACACATCATGAATTTGATGAATGGGGGTTGCCACACTCTCAACTCACCCCAGCTCCACCCACTTTGTTGGAATTGGGTGAAAATGACATCAGAATACCAAAGTCTCAACATTTTAATGTGCCAATATTTTGCCCCTTTTCAAAGCTTTTCCAGAATATTGGCTTTTAAAGCCTTGGTGAAATTGTTCCCTTCTGTCTAATCAGTTACTTTAGTAGCTTCCAGTTCAGGGCAAGAAGGGTACACAATTGCACAATTGGGGGAGCAGTGTATACTGGGAATTGAGAGAAAAGAACATCCTTCAACTGTTCTGCTGGCAGAATGTTGAAAAAGACAATCACCCCACTGAAAAAGAGCAGCAAGTTTCAGGGCATGAGATTCCGGCCAGATCCTGTTCCTATAGTAGCCTGCTTTGTGATCCAAAGTATCTTTCACCTTCTGGAGATGAGGGCAGCAAGACTGCTTTTGTGTGAAGATCAGGTATGTTTTTAGGAATTAATACACTGATGGATTTTGTTTAGGATAGCTATTCATCAGAACAATGCACTTCAAGTGAATATGGCAGAAATGTAGTGCCAAGTAAAGCGGTATGTACAGAACAGATGTTGACAATGAATATATAACATTGTTCTAGACACTGTTCAGCTTCCATGCCAGATTTGGTTATTTTGACAAAAAAGTAACACTGTATATAACCAGGCCTGCCACCAAGAATTTCAGGGCCTCATAATTGCAAAACTTTCAGGCACCCTTGAGACTCCACCCAGACTTGACCCCAGTTCCATCCTCCACCCCTCAAACCTTTCACAGTCCCATTGCCAACTCTTGCAAAAAATTCACTTCTGCACCACGTCCTCACCAATCACAGATTAAAAGTTTCCATCTAACACCATATCACACACACAGCCATCAGCTTTTGTTTTGGACAAAAGATTTTTGAAGCCACTACCACTAAAAGTTAGATTCTACTGTAACCTATTAAAAAGTTATTAAAATATCCAGTACTCTTTTTAGGTATATTTTTCTTTATTGTTCTTTAAGGGAATGTGTCTCATACATTTTTTTTAAATGACCAATAATGCAAAGTACAAGAGTCAAACACCGTCACATCATGACCAGCTCACATATTACCATCACATAGTGACCAAATAATACTACATACAAGGAACAAATACAATCATACCATGACCAGACCACAGCTACCACAATATAGTGACCGAATAATCCCACATAAAATGAACAAATACCACCACATTATGACCATATAACATATTACCACCACATGATAATACCATATACAAGGAATAGAAACTCCCACATCCTCACCAGACCACATATTACCACCATATAGTGTCTGAATAATACCACATACATGGAACAAATACTGCCATTTCATGACAAGACAACATACCTGTGACATTATAAACAGGTGCTCTGTATGTAGTGTCAGTGTACAGATAATACAGTTATCAGCAGTGAAATTGCACACAGAAGTTCTGTATACAGTGTCAGTGTACAGGTAATACAGTGATCACCAGTGACATTATACACATGAGCTTTATACATAGTATACAGTCTATAGTGTAAGTGTACAGGTAACACACTGACTCACCAGTCCATCATCTTTGCATTTCTTTTACATCCATCACAGACCAACATCACTTCTTCCAGCCAGGACTTGTTTCTGCAGAAAATAACTTACAATTATCTAGAGCACATCTTCAAGAGCACATTCCCTAATTTTTCCCCAACTTCTACACTATGCAGCTGAATACAAACGTGTACCCACCATTAATATATAATTAGTTATTATGCAACTCACCGTTCCAAATATAAATTGTACTCCACCACTGTGCCCCAACTAACTATAAATAGCTACTTTTCCCATCCAATCTAATATATAATTGCCTAGAATACTACTTCCTGCAATTTGTGCCAACTTCCGTGGCTTTGTCCGGAGCTAATGTCCGGAGATAATGTCCGGAACTAATGTCCGGAGCTAATGTCCGGAGCTAATGTCCGGAGCTAATGTCCGGAGATTAATTGCCTAGAATACTACTTCCTGCAATTTGTGCCAACTTCCGTGGCTTTGTCCGGAGCTAATGTCCGGAGCTAATGTCCGGAGCTAATGTCCGGAGATAAGTGACGTCACCAGTGTCCTACACCCAGGCAGAGCACAGGGGCCCCAGGCAGCATATGGGGCCCCAGGCAGAGCACAGGGGCCCCAGGCAGCATATGGGGCCCCAGGCAGAGCACAGTGGTCCCAGGTAGAGCACAGGGGCCCCAGGCAGCCTATGGGGCCCCAGGCAGAGCACAGGGGCCCTAGGCAGCATATGGGGCCCCAGGCAGAGCACAGTGGTCCCAGGTAGAGCACAGGGGCCCCAGGCAGCCTATGGGGCCCCAGGCAGAGCACAGGGGCCCCAGGCAGCATATGGGGCCCCAGGCAGAGCACAGGGGCCCCAGGCAGCATATGGGGCCCCAGGCAGAGCACAGTGGCCCCAGGCAGAGCACAGGGGCCCCAGGCAGCATATGGGGCCCCAAGCAGAGCACAGTGGTCCAAGGCAGAGCACAGGGGCCCCAGGCAGCATATGGGGCCCCAGGCAGAGCACAGTGGTCCCAGGCAGAGCACAGGGGCCCCAGGCAGCCTATGGGGCCCCAGGCAGAGCACAGTGGCCCCAGGCAGAACATGGGGCCCCAGGCAGAGCACAGGGGCCCCAGGCAGAGCAAAGGGGCCCCAGGCAGCATATGGGGCCCCAGGCAGAGCACAGTGGTCCCAGATAGAGCACAGGGGCCCCAGGCAGCCTATGGGGCCCCAGGCAGAGCACAGGGGCCCCAGGCAGCATATGGGGCCCCAGGCTGAGCACAGGGGCCCCAGGCAGCATATGGGGCCCCAGGCAGAGCACAGTGGCCCCAGGCAGAGCACAGGGGCCCCAGGCAGAACATGGGGCCCCAGGCAGAGCACAGGGGCCCCAGGCAGAGCACAGGGGCCCCAGGCAGCATATGGGGCCCCAGGCAGAGCACAGGGGCCCCAGGCAGCATATGGGGCCCCAGGCAGAGCACAGCGATATTTTGGACCACTGTGCGGTGTTTCAGACCCCCTGTGTGATGTCTGGGGCCCTGTTCTTAAGTATATTAAAGATTAAAGTAACGTATATTAAAGTATATTATAGATCAAATTTGACACGTTTATGAGCACCATTGAGTGATATACTCAAGAATGACATAATTTTTCAACATTTTATGGTTTCAAACTGTAAACACTCAGAGTTTTTTTTACTTCAACCAGAAAACCTTAACGGTTCATAAAAAACTTGACTGTTCAGAATATGATAAAAGTCATAGTATTCTGAATCTTTAACTTATAAAGATACCTTTACATGGGGTGATTATTGGTTCCAGAGAGGCTTTTGGCCGATAATCGTACACATGGCTGGTGACAGGACAATACAATATAAACGTTCAAAGGTAAACACTGATAACATTAAAATCTAATATATAATTGCCTAGAATACTACTTCCGGCAATTTGTGCCAACTTCCGTGGCTTTGTCCGGAGATAATGTCCGGAGATAAGTGACGTCACCAGCGTCCTACACCCGCTCAGGGTGGACAAAGATATATGCCTTCGTGGTGCGCGGCACTTTTCTGATTGGTTGCCGCCTGCCGCGAGCGACCAATCAGAAATGTGCCGTACTGTGACACACTCCGCCCGCCATTTTGGTGTGATTTTTGAATTTTTACCTCACAGCAAGTTTCTACTGCGTGGAGGCGGTCCCAGTGACATCGCTCTTCAAGCTCCTGCCGAATTTCGTCAAAAAAATGATAATACCATTTACCAAAACTATATATATTTAGTTGTGAAGTGGTTCAGTGACATTTTCACACCAATTTTGAACTTTTGTTTGGTGTTTTCTCCATATACTGCCTATTATTCACTGACTGTTATACTGAGAGACTGCCGTTTATTAACCTCTTCTTTGCCACACTGGGTATATTGCTCTATTATTTGCCACATAAGGACATTGTCCATTATTGCCCAGCAATTTCTCTGCAATATAAACTGCCTATTTATTAATATCTGTATTCCTGCAAAGAACTATTGCCTATTATTAACTGGCTATTTTCCTACTACCTGACACTGCCTCTTATTAACCTGTTGTTTGCCACCACCACGCTTAAAGCTGTTTAGCTTAGCCAACATGAGCTCTAATAGTAAGGATACTAATGACACAGAGCCCAAAGCTGCTGATGGCGCACGTAAGATTAGGTCTGATATAAAGTATACTAATAATGCAGAGCAAAAAGACGCCGATGCCACACGTAAGCGTAAATAGCATGCTAACAAGAGTACAGAGGATAGATGCAAGCGCCTGGACACTGTTAAGTATAGTAATGACACAGAGTCCAAAGCTGCTGATGGCGCACGTAAGATCAGGTCTGATATAAAGTATGGTAATGATGCAGAGCGAAAAGCCGCCGATGCCGCACGTAAGTGTAAACAGCGTGTTAACAAGAGTACAGAGGATAGATGCAAGTGCCTGGATACTGTTAAGTATACTAATGACACAGAGCCCAAAGCTGCTGATGGCGCACGTAAGATCAGGTCTGATATAAAGTATGGTAATGATGCAGAGCGAAAAGCCGCCGATGCCGCACGTAAGCGCAAACAGCGTGTTAACAAGAGTACAGAGGATAGATGCAAGCGCCTGGATACTGTTAAGTATACTAATGACACAGAGTGTAAAGCTGCTGATGGCGCACGTAAGATTAGGTCTGATATAAAGTATGGTAATGATGCAGAGCGAAAAGCCGCCGATGCCACACGTAAGCGCAAACAGCATGCTAACAAGAGTACAGAGGAGAGATGCAAGCGCCTGGATACTGTTAAGTATACTAATGACACAGAGCCCAAAGCTGCTGATGGCGCACGTAACATCAGGTCTGATAATAAGTATACCAATGACGCAGAGCGAAAAGCCGCCGATGCCGCACGTAAGCGCAAACAGCGTGTTAACAAGAGTACAGAGGATAGATGCAAGCGCCTGGATACTGTTAAGTATACTAATGACACATAGCCCAAAGCTGCTGATGGCGCACGTAACATCAGGTCTGATAATAAGTATACCAATGACGCAGAGCGAAAAGCCGCCGATGCTGCACGTAAGCGTAAACAGCGTGCTAACAAGAGTACAGAGGATAGATGCAAGCGCCTGGACACTGTTAAGTATACTAATGACACAGAGCCCAAAGCTGCTGATGGCGCACGTAACATCAGGTCTGATAATAAGTATACCAATGACGCACAGCGAAAAGACACCGATGCTGCACGTAAGCGCAAACAGCGTGCTAACAAGAGTACAGAGGATAGATGCAAGCGCCTGGACACTTAAGTATACTAATGACACAGAGCCCAAAGCTGCTGATGGCGCACGTAACATCAGGTCTGATAATAAGTATACCAATGACGCAGAGCGAAAAGCCGCCGATGCCGCACGTAAGCGCAAACAGCGTGCTAACGAGACTACAGAGGACAGACAGAAGCGCCTGGACACTGTTAATGCTGCTTGCAATAAACGCATTACTAATTAGTCTTTTGAGGACAAAACTAATCGATTAAGTAATAAAGCTGCTGCTGCACGCTCTCAACGTTGCAAACATAATATTTCCACGTCCTCAGTCATAGATTCTGCCCACAATACAGCTTCTTTGTCTCCATTCATAGAATGTGTGCAGCCTCAAGCTCCTTTAACCGTTGGTAAATCTGCACGTAAGCGCAAACACTGTCCTACTTACACTCCAAATGATAAACGCCGTCGCCTGTACACCGTTAAGTCTGCTTATAAGACATGCTTCACACCTGACTCTTCTAGGGCAACAAACAAACCATTACCAAATGCAGCTGGTGCACGCCGTGAACGGCGCAAAAAAACCGCTTGCACCTCCATATTAATAAACCCTGACCATGATACACCTTCCAACTCCTCAGTGATTGAATCTGTGGACAGTGAAGATCCTCTACCAGGTCCACGCTTTATATATGTTGGCTTAAAGAAACATTCCAATGCTCCGTTACCACAACCTGTACCTCAACATCCTACAGGTTTTACTAATGATGACAGTACCATAGTAGAACACTCCTGTGGTCCTATGAACTATTTATGTGAACATTGTCAAGCATTACATTTTAATGCTGAGATACCAGCAGATAAAAATTTTACTCTGTGTTGTCACAAGAGTAAAGTGCATATACCTATACCCCAATATCCCGAGGTCTTTAAACGATTGCTGACAGGGGAGAGTGAGTTCAGTAAGAATCTCATGGAAAATATTCGTAGTATTAACAGCTCATTTGCTTTCGCCTCCATGGGTGCCAATATATCCCCTCCACCTGGACATGGCCCTTACTGTTTCCGTATACATGGACAAATATATCATCGTACTGGAACCCTACATCCCAGTGATGATCAAGTTCCAGCTTATGCCCAACTGTATATTTTGGATACCGCTACCGCGAATGAACAACATTTAAACTGTGAACAAAATCAAAAATGATGAGTATAATTGCTCTTCAGTTAGACAATGTGAATCCCTTTGTTGCTGCCTACAAAATGTTACGAGATGTGGAACATGAAGAACATCTTAAAGCTGAAGCTAATGGCACTCTCATGCCAAATATCATCATGGCCCTTAAACAAGATCGGAATCAAGACCCTCGCCGATATAATAATCCAACTGTCAATGAAGTTGCTGTCGTATTTGAAAATGACAATGGAGAGCCACCATTTAATCGTGATATTTTAATACATTTACAACCGGACCCCAAAAATCCTTTGGCGCCAAGAACACAACAGGTCAGCATTCTACACAGTAATTTAGATGCTTTACTCTATCCTTTATTTTTCCCTTACGGAGACCAGGGCTGGCATGATGGCCTCAAGCAACAAGGGCAAAGTCCACGCAGAGTTACACAACTGCAATATTACTGCTATGTGCTGTCTGTCCGTAATCAGTTTAATCCACTCCTGAATGGTGGCAAACTCACTCAGCAGTACTTAGTGGATGCTTATGTGAAAATCGAGGCAAATCGCCTAAATTATATCCGTCAACACCAAAAGGATTTGAAAGTAGAGGATTATTGTGTACTCCAGGAACATCTCCAGAAAAAATCCATTGAGAAGGGCATCCCCATTGGAAAAACGGTCATTTTACCATCTTCGTTTGAAGGCAGTCCCAGGAATATGCAGCAGCGGTACCAGGATGCCATGGCTATTGTGACTAAATATGGTCGTCCTGATGTATTCATCACCATGACCTGTAATCCGAAATGGAATGAGATTACTGAGAATTTGGAACCTTGGCAGCGTGTGGAACATAGACCTGATTTGGTGGCACGTGTTTTCAAAATAAAACTGGAAGCACTCTCAAGACATTAACAACGGATTATTTGGGAAAGTTTGCGCTATGGTTCATGTAATTGAATTTCAAAAACGTGGCCTTCCACACGCTCACATTTTGATTATTCTGGACAGCAATTCCAAATTAAGGACTGAGGAGGACATAGACAATACAGTGTGGGCTGAAATTCCCAATCCTACCCACTACCCTCAGCTCCATAAAATTGTTCTCCAACATATGATTCATGGTCCGTGTGGAGAACACAACCCAAATTCTCCCTGTATGGATCTGGGGAAGTGTACAAAAGGTTTCCCTAAAGATTTGCAACCAAGAACCATCATAGCTAAGGACGCCTATCCTACTTATCGCAGACACTTTGGCCCATCTTTTCAACACCATTCTAACATGATTGACAATTCGTGGGTGGTTCCATATAATCCGTTCCTGCTATTAAAATACAAGTGCCATATAAATGTCGAAGTTTGTGGTTCCATTCAGGCTGTGAAATATTTATTTAAATACGTCTACAAAGGACATGATAAAGCCAATCTTGAAATCTGCCAGACTAACATCCAACATGATGAAACACACCAATTCATGGATTCAAGATATGTCAGTGCACCAGAGGCAGCTTGGCGAATATTCTCATATCCAATGCATAAACAATCTCATAGCATCATTCGCCTTGCTGTACATCTACCGCATTCTCAGCCACTCTAATTTCATGAGGATGACTCTATTGGAAACATCAAACAAAAGCTCCATCAAAATTCTACACTTATGGCCTACTTCAAGCTTAATCAGAACGACCATCATGCTCATATTTATTTATACCGTGAAATTCCCGAAAACTATGTTTGGAAAGAAGGTTCTTGGGAAGTTAGAAAGCGAGCAGGTGGTTCTGTGATTGGACGAATGTATACTGTCAGTGTGAAAGACCAAGAACGCTACTATTTAAGATTGTTATTGTTACATGTCAAAGGTGCAACCAGTTTTGACAGCATAAAAACTGTACACGGAGTCACACATGAAACCTTCAAAGATGCGGCATTAGCTCTTGGCTTACTATTTGATGATAGTCTGTGGAGAAATACATTACTTGATGCCAGTATTCTCAACATGCCAGCACAGCTACGTGACATGTTTGCCTACATTTGTATTTTTGGTCCTCCAGCTAAACCTCGGGACTTATGGGATGAATTTAAGGAACACTTTGTAGAAGACTACTGCTATGCATACCACTCCGACACTCTGGAGTGTGTCAATTGTGAAGGCTATGCTATGACAGATGTCCAACATGTTCTTAAAGCTCATGGCAAAACTTATACTGATTTTAATTGCCACGTCCAGTCAAGAAACAACACCTCCTCCCACAGTATGATAAAGATTATGAGTTATCAGCAGCTGCTGAAATGAAAGCTACTCTAAATGAGGACCAACTTTTTGCTTTTGATGCTATCACTCAAGCTTTAGAAGACACTAATTCTACAGCAAAGTGTTTTTTCCTTGATGGTCCTGGTGGCAGCGGAAAAACGTACCTATATCATCTACTCCTACATCAGCTAAGAGGACAAGGAGACATTGTGTCACCTGCTGCCACTACTGGAATTGCCGCCAACTTGCTACAAGGTGGACGAACCATTCATTCTCTTTATGGGATTCCAATTCCTGTGAATGAAACATCTGTTTCCAGGATTAAGAATGATACCGATGCAGCAAAAGATTTGCACAGCACTAAACTTTTTATTATTGATGAGTGCACAATGCTATCCAAATATGCATTGCATGTCATTGATAGAGTTTTACGTGATGTCATGACAACAAATGTAGCTCACAAAGAAAAAACACCGTTTGGAGGTAAAGTGATTGTTTTTGGAGGCGACTTTAGACAATGTCTTCCTGTCATCCCTCATGGGACAAGAACTGATGTTGTAGAGAGCTGTATAAAATATTCACAACACTGGCAACATTTTACTCGCCTGCCACTTATTAACAACATGCGCTCCATTGATCCTCACTACAGCAGTTGGTTGCTTCAACTGGGAAATGGTGAACTATCTAATGAACATAACCTTGGAGATGATGTAATTGAAATTCCTCCAGACATGGTATGCACTGGCTCTTTAATCATTGAAATTTTTGGAGATAATCTTTGTATTGATGTGAATGACACCGAAAGCATAAATACAGCTGCATCTCATGCAATTTTATGTCCAAAAAATGAGGACGTTGAGAAAGTCAATTCCCAAGTCATGGATTTATTGATAGGTGACTATACTGAATATATCAGTGATGATTCCATCGATCCTGATGAAGCTGATGACCTCGATCAATACCCACTTGAATTTTTGAATTCACTAACACCAACTGGAATGCCTTCACATCGGCTGAAACTTAAAATTGGCACCATTGTCATGTTATTACGTAATCTGAACACGAACAAAGGTCTCTGCAATGGTATGCGGCTCATTGTCACTGCCTTACATGCCAATATCATACTGGCTAAAGTAATTAGTGGGTCAGCAGCAGGAAATGTGGTATTCATTCCACGAATTGATTTGTGTCCATCAGAGACTGGATTACCTTTTAAATTAAGACGGAGACAATTTCCCATCAAGCCCGCATTTGCAATGACCATAAATAAATCTCAAGGCCAGACCCTCAATCGAGTTGGTATTTATCTAACAGAACCTGCTTTTGCCCATGGTCAATTGTATGTTGCTTTTTCCAGGGTGAAGCAATGTTGCAATGTGAGGGTTAAAGTGGTTAATACACCACTTCAAGGACAATTATTGGCTGATAGTACTAAAGTGTTCACACGTAATATTATCTACAAAAATATTTTAGTTTAAAGTTACTTTTCTTTTTTTTCATTATTCAGTTTTTCTAATAACATAGACAGCAATAGGCAAATTCTATCTATAGAGATAAGGAAAAAAAACAAAAACAAAAAAAAATTAGTGTAGCCATAGACATATAGATTTTAAGTACTTATGTAGGAAATACGTATATAACATACGTACTCATTAGCATATAGGGTTAATAGCTCTATATCATATCTACATAAATTTAGAAATATGATATATCAATACATATTTTTATAGGTAAGTAGAACACACATTAAGTACAAGATGTAAGATGTGTATCATCCAAATGCCTGTATTTGGTGATAGGAACCTGTATTTGAAGCTCCAGCAGTATAGCTGCTGAGAGATTTCATTTTGTTTTTAAAAAGGGTGAGGTTTTTGTGAACAGGTAAGAGACGGGTGGGATGGCTGTTCACACACATCTCTATCTCCAGGTGTGTTCTGTACATAGAAATAGATATATAGATAGGTACATATTTAGATAGATAGGGAAAGAATAGAGATTTTGCTTTCACATCAACATTTTTCTGCTATTTGGAGAATTTATGGTGGAAAAAAGGCTACCGTATATACTCGAGTATAAGCCGAGATTTTCAGCCCAAATTTTTGGGCTGAAAGTGCCCCCTCGGCTTATACTCGAGTCACGGTCTGTGGCAGGGTCGGCGGGTGAGGGGGAGAGGGCGCTGAGGCATACTTACCTAGTCCCGGCGATCCTGTCACTCCCTCTGCCCGTCCCACGGTCTCCGGGTGCAGCAGCCTCTTCCCCTGAGCGGTCACGTGGGACCGCTCATTAGAGAAATGAATAGGCTGCTCCACCTCCCATAGGGGCGGAGCCGCCTATTCATTTCTCTAATGAAGCGGTGCCGGTGACCGCTGAGGAAGAGGCTGCGGCACCGAACACAGGCAGGGGGAAGGAGCGGGACGCCGGGAGCAGGTAAGTATGTCATATTCACCGGTCCTGGTTCCACACGCCGGGCGCTGTCTCCATCTTCCCGGCGTCTCTCTCTCTCCTCACTGACTGCAGGCAGAGGGCGCGATGACGCATATAGTGTGCGCGCCGCCCTCTGCCTGATCAGTCAGTGCAGGGAGACGCCGGGAAGATGGCGCCGAGAAGCTGCAAGCAAGACAGGTGAGTATGTGTTTTATTATTTTTATTGCAGCAGCAGCAGCAGCACAGCTATGGGGCAATAATGGATGGTGCAGAGCACTATATGGCAGAGCTATGGGGCAATGGTGCAGAGCACTGTATGGCACAGCTATGGGGCAATAATGGTGCAGAGCACTATATGGCACAGCTATGGGGCAGTAATGGTGCAGAGCACTGTATGGCACAGCTATGGGGCAATAATGGTGCAGAGCACTATATGGCACAGCTATGGGGCAGTAATGGTGCAGAGCACTATATGGCACAGCTATGGGGCAGTAATGGTGCAGAGCACTGTATGGCACAGCTATGGGGCAATAATGGTGCAGAGCACTATATGGCACAGCTATGGGGCAGTAATGGTGCAGAGCACTGTATGGCACAGCTATGGGGCAATAATGGTGCAGAGCACTATATGGCACAGCTATGGGGCAGTAATGGTGCAGAGCACTGTATGGCACAGCTATGGGGCAATAATGGTGCAGAGCACTATATGGCACAGCTATGGGGCAATAATGGTGCAGAGCACTATATGGCACAGCTATGGGGCCATAATGAACAGTATGGAGCATCTATTTTTATTTTTGAAATTCACCGGTAGCTGTTGCATTTTCCACCCTAGGCTTATACTCGAGTCAATAAGTTTTCCCAGTTTTTTGTGGCAAAATTAGGGGGGTCGGCTTATACTCGGGTCGGCTTATACTCGAGTATATACGGTATTTCTGCACTTCCTGCCTAAGGGCTGACCCACGCCACTCTTGCTGTAAGTTGCATGCAATGTATACGGAATTTGTACTTCACTTGCGGCAGGTGCGGCACATGTGGTTTCTGCAGTTTTCGCCACAAAATCTCCACTTACCAGTGTTTTTGTTGTGGCTGCATTTAATGCAATTGTCGAAGCCGCGTTTGCCGCATTTACTGCAAGTTAACTCCAAGCTTCATCTACATTGCATGGCACTTGCTGAAAGTGTGTTGTAGGTCAGTTCTTTGGTGCCAAGTGTGGAAGTTGTATTGTTTTTAACATTACTTCTGCAAATATCAGAAACATGCAGATGTGAAAGAGGTTTGAGTATTAAGAAATAGGAATCAGTTAGTTAGGAGCCATCAGTTCAAAGGCTACCGTGACGTGGTTGATGGGCATGGTTATATTAGCCCATCGGTGTACTATGAACGTTGATTTCTTAAATTTTACACTTGTGTAAAAATAAACACAAAAAATTTGGATACACAAAAAGGCTTTTATTTCTGTTGTACTTATTAGAATTATTTAAAATGAAGGCTTAGCTAAGCCCAAGAGATGATTAAAAACGTTTCATACCAACCCATCAGATGTAAAATTACTGTGAAAATACCTGATGGGCACACAAGTATGCGCCAGTATGGGTACTAAGAGCTTTTCCACATAATAATGAAATATTTTAAAATGTCATAGAACATACCAATATACATAGTTATTGATACATATTATTTATTATTTACATTATTGTTCTTAAGCAAAGAACCGTTGTTGTGGCATTTGCCACAACACGCAAAGTTGTTGTCTGATGTCTTTCATTCCTCCCCTCATAAGCATGTTCATGGATCCTGTGTAACTGTACCTTAAATAACAAGAATTGTCAAGAGCTGGTGAGTGCAGCCATTTTTTGTTCTTTCTTACTATTATTTATTAATTGTATTATTCTTACATTTGAATAAATAAAGTATATATGGATTCTAGACTCCCGATTCTTTAGAATCGGGCTGCCATCTAGTAAATATATAAATTAGTTAGCCACTTTACTCTTTTCCCAATTCAATATCAGTCACACTCTTACATGCTCAATGCCTCCACTCTGTACCTCCCGCTACCCCGATTCATTATATTTACATGCCATACTCCACCCCAATTAATTATGTCATGACCATCATTTTCTGTCTCTTGTCCCCCACCCTAAATTCATCATTTGCTGTTCCCCATCCTAAATTCATCATTATTGTGCTCCTCCACCTCAATACATCATCATTCACTGTCCCCATCCCACTCCTCCAATTCAGCATTATTGCACTCCCACCTCATTACATTGTCAATGTCTCCTGTCCCACACCCCCTAATCATCATTATTGAACTCTCTCATCCCAATACTTTGTCATTCACTGTCCCCCATCCCGCACTCCCCAATTCATCAATATTGTGCTCCCCTTCTTAAATACATCATCATTCATTGTTTCACATCCTCAATTCATCATCATCCACCCCAAGTCCATTTAATTCATTTTTATATATACAAAAAAAGAAGTGCTTATACTTACCTCTCATGATTCCCTGCAGGCGCAGCTCGCTCGCAGTGAGTGGCGCGCGTGAATGTTGGCGCAGGCGCAATGATGTCGTTGTGTACATGCCAGCGCGTACATGATTGCCAGCGCATACATGATGTAATCACATACGCACCACCATCTGTGCATCACAAAAGAGGCGAAGGGACTCTGCAGCACCAGGAAGGTCACTCTGGACCTATGGTGGTGCTTCGGCGCACAATAATTTATCATACCCTGGGCTCCAGTGAGCAGAAGCACAAAAAGGGGGCCTGATTGGGGTCAGGCCCCTCCTCTGTGGTTCTGCTCACTGAATTCCATACAACAGTAAGGTTACTGTCCTAATGGTGGCCCTGCATGCAACACCAGGTTAGTCACCTTGGTAGAACTGAAAAATCTGTGATAACCAAGTGGAGTTTATCAAGTTCAGGAGCAGTTGATGTCTGTTTTGTGACCGTTTGCAGATATGAAACAAGTCAGAAGACAGACGTGCACTCAGCCCTTTGTAGCTAAATTTGTTGATTTTTTTTTAACCTAGCAGTTCACATATTATTATTATTATTTATTATTATAGCGCCAT
Organism: Ranitomeya variabilis; assembly: GCF_051348905.1. Taxonomy (NCBI): domain Eukaryota; kingdom Metazoa; phylum Chordata; class Amphibia; order Anura; family Dendrobatidae; genus Ranitomeya; species Ranitomeya variabilis. Next base: position 577,460,222 of record NC_135236.1, read on the forward strand.
TCATTCCATGGTGCTTTACATGTGCAGAGGGGTATACATAATAAAAACAAGTACAATAATCTTAAACAATACAAGTCACGACTGGTACAGTAGGAAAGAGGACCCTGCCTGCAAGGGATGGGTGAGGATACAGTAGAGTCTGATATGTTGTGGTAGAGTGTTCTAGAGTAGAGGTGATGCGTTAGAGAAACCTTGTATGTGATTGTGGGATGAGGAGATAAGAGGGGAGTAAAGAAGGAGATCTTGTGAGGATCAGAGGTTGCGTGCAGGAAAGTACCGGAAGACGAGGTCACAGATGTATGGAGGAGACAGGTTGTGGATGGCTTTGTATGTCATGGTTAGGGTTTTGTACTGGAGTCTCTGGACAATGGGGAGCCAGTGAAGGGATTGACAGAGAGGATAGGCTGGGGAATAGTGGGGGGACAGGTGGATTAGTCAGGCAGCAGAGTTTAGAATAGATTGGAGGGGTGCGAGAGTGTTTGAGGGGAGGCCACAGAGCAGGAGGTTGCAGTAGTCGAGGCGGGAGATGATGAGGGCATAGACTAGGGTTTTTGCAGATTCTTGGTTTAGGAATGTACAGATCCGTGAAATATTTTTGAGTTGAAGATGGCAGGAAGTGGAAAGGGCTTAGATATGTGGTTTGAAGGAGAGATCAGTGTCAAGGATTACCCCGAGGCAGCGAGCTTGTGGGACTGGGGAGAGTGGGCAGCCATTTACTGTAATGGATAGGTTCGTTAGGGGGGTCGCGTGAGATGGGGGAAAGATGATGAATTCTGTTTTGTCCATGTTAAGTTTTAGAAATCTAGCGGAGAAGAAGGATGAAATAGCAGACAGACATTCAAGGATTCTAGTTAGCACGCTGGTGATATCTGGTCCAGAGATGTAGATCTGTGTGTCATCAGCATAGAGGTGATACTGAAAGCTGTGAGATTCTATGAGCTGTCCCAGGCCAAAGGTGTAAAAGGAGCAGTGGCCCTAGGACTGAACCTTGTGGGACTCAGACAGATAGGGGACTAGGTGAGGAGGTGGTGTGTGAGTGGGAGACGCTGAATGTCCGGTCTGTTAGGCATGACGAGATCCAGGATAGGACCAAGTCTGTGATGCCAAGGGATGAGAGGGTCTGTAATAATAGGGAATGGTCCACTGTGTCAAAGGCAGAGGACAGGTCCAGGAGGAGGAGGACAGAGTAGTATCGCTTGCTCTTGGCCATTAATAGGTCATTGGTGACCTTAGTTAGGGCAGTATCAGTGGAATGATGTGACTGGAAGCCAGATTGTAAGCGGTCGAAGAGGGAGCAGGAAGATAGATGGGAGGACAGTTCAAGATGGACATATTGTTCCAGTAGTTTTGAGGCATAGAGGAGAAGTGATATAGGGTGATAGCTAGATACAGAGGATGGGTCAAGAGAGGGCTTTTTGATGATAGGTGTGATTGAGGCATGTCTAAAGCTTGAGGGGAAAACACCAGTTGTTAGTGATAGGTTGAAGAGATGGGTTAGGATTGGGATGAAGACTGTGGCGAGGTTTGGGATGAAGTGGGAAGGGATCGGGTCAAATGCACAGGTGGTGAGATGCGATATTGACTGTAGAGTGGAGAGTCGATCTTCTGTAATGGTGCAGAAGTTGGTTTTGGAGGTGGAGGGCTGGGCAGTTGGGAGGAAGGGCTCTGGAGGTTGTCGACCAAAAATGTCTGTGATGTTAAAAATTTATATATTCATACAAACAAACAATTATGCAGAAAAAGACCAGCAATGATGAGCTAAAAGTGAGTGACCATATGTATCCTGAACAAATTAATATTTGGAGTGATGGTTCAGGAAAACAAATGGAAAGCAGAAAAAATGAACAAGAGCTCTGAACAATACTGATCCAGGCAAATTCCTTCCTAGGTCTTTATAGTGGAAAAGTAAGTCTTAGACACCCATTGTTTTCAAGCAGAAAATTCAGACTCCAGTGGGCATGCAATTTTCTCATTCAATAAAAATCACACCATGCTTTCATTCCACAGCCAAATGTCATAAAATCATTACAGGATATTCCTACTAATTCTCTTAAAGGGAACCTGTCACCCCGTTTTTTTCAGTATGAGATAAAAATACCGTTAAATAGGGCCTGAGCTGTGCTTTACAATAGTGTATTTTTTGTCCCCTGATTCCCCACCTATGCTGCCGAAATACCTTACCAAAGTCGCCGTTTTTGCCTGTCAATCACGCTGGCCTGGTCAAAAGGGCGTGGTGAAATGGCTGTTTCTCCCCCACCTCTTGCTTATTTTACTGGCGTTGGCGTAGTGTTTTGGGCATGCGCAACTGCCGAATGCACTGCGCAGCAGCAGAGTTCGCATCTCTGCTTCAGGAAAATGAGTTCCCTGAAAAATGCCCACAGGAAAATTGCCCACAGAAAAATTGCCCACATGAAAAATGCACTCAGGAAAAATGCCCACAGGAAAATTCCCCACACAGAAAATTCCCCACACGGAAAATTACCCACACGGAAAATTCCCCACACGGAAAATTCCCCACACGGAAAATTGCCAATTACAGCATCACAAAAGTTTCAGATCTATGATATTTCAGGTGCAAGGTGAGGATGTTCACATAATATGTGATCAACTTGTGATTTACAGTTGACCTAGTGCAAAACTGCAAAAATGAAGATCTGTGGTTTGCAGCAGTCTGTCATTCTCAGCAATAGATAGATCTAGTCTGCTCTCCTCTCTCACTGATTCTGCCTTACTCCTCCCACCAGCCCAAAACAGCAGCACATGCAGAACCAGCAGCAGTGTGATCCAGAGGAGCCATCACTGCTATCAGTGCTCACAAAAGTATCACTGCTGCTGGCAGAGATATTTGGTCCTGGAAGCCGAGAAGGCACAGCAGAAAGGTGAGATTCTGTCACTTGTACCACTTTGTGTTCTTGCTGAGAATGTATGATATGCTTTTGCAGTGGAGTCCGTTGGGCCCCAGTACGAAATTTGGCCCTTCCCCCCCAAACACACACACACGTTGGTCAGATGTATGGGCCCCTGTAGTGTTCTAAATTCTATAAAGATGTATGAATTGCCCTCCTCCCCCTTCATTATGTAGTACTGTCCCCCATACTGGTATATATGCCCATCATCCTGGTGAATATGTCTGCATCCTGGCATATATGTCCTAATGCTGGTATATATGGTCCCCATCCTAGTATGTATGGTCCACATGATCTCCATCCTGGTATTTATGCCCCCTTTCTGGTATATATGTCCCTATCCTGGTTTACATGGTCCCCAATCCTAGTGTATATATGGCTATGTGCACACGTTGGAAATGTAGTGCAGAATTTTCTGCACTAAATCTGCATCTCCTGGCAGAAAAAGCAGGTGCAGATTTGATGCAGTTTTTGTTGCAGTTTCTGTGCAGTTTTTGTGCAGTTTCGTGCAGTTTTTGTGCAGATTTTACCAGTGTGTATTTTTATCATGGAGGGGTGCAGAAAAGCTGCAGAACTGCACAAAAGAAGCGACATGCAATTCTTTGATATCGGCGTTTCTGCGCGGATTTTTGTGCATCATGTGCACAACTTTTTTTTTTCACATTGCTTTACATTGTACTGTAAATCACAGTGCAGTTCTGCAGCGTTTCTGCTGCGGAAAAATCTGCTGCAGATCTGCACCAATTCTGCACTAAATCTGCATCGTGTGCACATACCCTATTTATGTGTCTCCGTTCTGACCCTAATGCATAAGGGTATGTGCACACGATGCAGATGATATAAATAAGATGATAAAAATACATACTGGTAAAATCTGCACAAAAACTGCAAGAAACTGCACAAAAACTGCACAGAAACTGCAACAAAAACGCACAAAAACTGCATCAAATCTGCACCTGCGCTTTCTGCCAGGAGATGCAGATTTAGTGCAGAAAATTCTGCACCACATTTCCTACGTGTGCACATAGCCTAACATTCTACTCACCTTTCCTCTGCTCCCACGTCGCCCAGTGTCTTTTGTAGACACCGCACAGCCCGGCAGCTGACATCGGAGTGTGCACCATTTCATGCACCGCTCCCTGTGGCTGCACCTCTGATGTCAGCTCACAGCCAACGTGCCGGCAGCATGTATCGCAGTGCTGGGACCCCACGGGTCTCTGCCACATGATGCATGTCATCTGGATCTACACCTTCAGTGAAGACGCAGATCCAGCAGAAGCAGGCACCTGTACCCTCTTGCCTGGTTGTGTACTTGATGCCTGCGACCACAGTCGTTACACATCTGTGTTTTTTTGTATTGGTGAACCAATAGTCTTATCTATCCTCATATTTGTTAATTTATTTTCAATAAAAGTGTATTTTGAGTTCATCTAAAGTATTCTGTTTCTTCTTGTAGTGCTAACAATGGAGTTTTCAAAAAGCCAGAGAAACAACAAAGTTATGATTTACTTGGGGTTTGAATATCTTGCATTTCGTACTATCAACGCAGTGGTAACTTGGAGATGCAAGACTGTACCGCTCTTCAAAGTGCCATTCAATTCTCAAAACAAAAGATGGCAACGTAGTTCAAGAACCAACAGAACATTGTCATGACTCCTGCCCTCAAAAAGCAGAAGCAAACATTGCCAGAAGCAAAATGAGAGAAGACATGAGAGCAGTAAGTGCTACTCCCCGCAACGTGATGGGAAAGGTGTTGTCTGTATTGAGTAATGAATGATGTATTGGCCCATATGCCAAGACAATCATCTCTTGCGAGAAGCCTGGTCTATCATAGAACAGATGGTAATTTGCCTAACCCAAAAACTATACATTTTTGCATTCCAGAAAAGTATAGTCAACTAATACTTCATGATTCAGGAAAGGAAGATCGAAACAGAATTCTGGTTTTAGGAGATAGAGATCTTGAACTGAACAAAGATACAATCTATGGAGATGGCACCTTTGATAAAGTGCCCAATATGTTTTACCAACTGTACACTTGGCATGCCAAGGTGGGTAACTCATATCCGCCATGTTTGTACATTTTACTACAAAGAAAGGACATGAACACGTATAAGAGAATGTTTGAAATAATGAAGCTATTGATTCCAAATCTGGCACCTCAAAAGGTTTTAGTGGATTTTGAGAAGGCTTGTATGACTGCAGTAAGGATTGCCTTTCCACATGCTGATGTTAAAGGGTGTTATTTTCATCTTTGTCAGAGTCTCATTAGAAAAATAAAAATGTTGGTTTGAAAACAGAATATGAATCTAATATCAACATAAAAATTACACTGAAGTCTCTTGCTGCATTAGCCTTTGTGCCAATTGAAGGTGTGAGATGTGTTTTTGATAAGCTTGCTGCCACATTCCCAGATGAAGAATGCTATAATGAGGTGCTCACATACTTTTTTTTCTACATATATTGAGGGTGCAGCTGGTAGAGATCCTCAGTTTCCTATAAGAATATGGAATCATCATGATGCAGCCCTGGAATAGTCACCAAAAACCACTAACTGTTGTGAGGGATTTCACAATGCACTTAATTCCATGTTCCACTGCAGTCATCCCAGCTTGTGGTTTCTCTTTGATGGATTGCAGAAGGACCTGGCTTGCCACAAATTAACACTGGCTAATGCACAGGCCGGTTGCCTTGAGATAAAAAAGAGGAAGTATGAGGCGCTGTATCATATGGTGGCAACTTCTGTACAGGACTATCCCCAGGTTGAAGATAAACTAAAGTACTTAAGGAGAATAGCTAATTTGCAGTAAAATGGCTAATTTGCAGGTATGCAGTGATTGTTTACTAAACCAGAGTTATTATTGTTATTAGACCTCTTTAATAAACTGTTCCTGTTCAGCACTATCACCAGGTGGCGAATTATTTCCAGTTGTACAATGATTGCTTAATAAATTGAAGTTATTGTTGTTATTAGACCTCCTTAATAAACTGTTCTTAATAAACTTGTCGGTAATTTTCTGTGTGGGCAATTTTTGCCGACATTCTTCTGTGCTGCAGAGCATCTCACCTATAACTCTATACTATTCTCCTGCCCGGCAGAGCATCTCACCTATAGGGTAGAGGCACACTAGGGTATGCGTTATCGGAGCGATTTTAATGCATGACAGTCGCGCGAGTGCTTTCCGTATCGTCATGCGAGTGTGATGCAATTTTGCTTTTTTTTCTCAGCTAAGATCAGTGTGACATCTGTGTGGTGTCTGTGTGCTATGCGTTTTTAACATGGTCTTTCTCATCTTAATATATACTTACCTTGTAATGTCTTCACATCCTGTTTCGTCCAGATGTGTCCGGATCTCAGAATTCCAAGCGGCGGAAGTTCACCGACCTCCATATTGGGACACCCAAGTGATGGGTGTCTCAATATGGAAACTGCTGGTGGTACCAGCCTCTTGTGCGGTACCACCAGTGGAACACCGTCGCACCACAAAAACATACACTGTATACGCCATACGCACCACACACACACACACACACACACTGTATACGCCATATGCAGCCTCTTGCGTGGTACCACCAGTGGAACACTGTCGTGAACACACCGCCGCCTGGATCAGCCGAATGATTCACTGACCGCCACCATCTTTGTACAGGAGGAGCGCATGCGCAGTTTTAATGTGACCGCCGCTATCTGTCATTATGGTGATCCCAGAGGCAGATGCGCAACGTATCTACAGGCAGAGGAAGCCGGTCACATTAAAGGGGTTTTCCCACGAACGAAAGTTCATTTTAAAAATTGTGTATGTCTGACCGTGTACGGAGCATAGCACATCTCCTTGGCAGGGGAGGAAGCAAAAGACAATACTGACATTACAGCAGGGGATCACAGAGGATTCATTTTGTCAGGTAAAATAGTGGTGGAGAGAGAGAGAGCAGACAAGGGGGAGAGCACATGGGGTACACAGGTCAAAGAAGAGATGATGAGAGAAGACAGCAAATGGGGTAGAGAGAAAGCGCACAGGGGTGAGAGAGACAGAGCACGGGGGAGACAGCTCAAACGGAACAGCACATGAGGGGAGAACACAGCACAGGAAGAAGAGAGACAGCAGACAAGAGGGATAGCACATGGGGTAGACAGGTCAAAGAAGAGAGCACAGATGGGAGAAGTCAGCACATAGGGAAAGAGAGAGTGGATAGGTGGGTGAGCACATGGGGGGAGAGATTCTCAATGCTGCGAAACCTGTCCCCATCGGGACATTACCGCCCTCCCGATGCGATAGCATGTGGCCTCCATCTAGTGCTCTATAACGTACGAAAAGAGAAGACAGACAGGATAGATAGATTGAATAAAATAGACAGATAAATGCTGTAAAAGGTATATCAGGCTTACCAGTCTCCCACCCATTAAGCCTCATGCATATTCACTGCATTGACTACATTGACTTGAAAATGGCGCTAGTGTGGCTGTACCCATACCAGTATACTATCCCCCTGTCCTGCAGAGCATCTCACCTATAATTCTATATTATTCTCCTGCCCTGCAGAGCATCTCACCTATAATTTTATATTATTCTCCTGCCCTGCAAAGCATCTCACCTATAATTCTATATTATTCTCCTGCCCTGCAGAGTATCTCACCTATAATTCAATATTATTCTCCTGCCCTGCAGAGTATCTCACCTATAATTCTATATTATTCTTCGGCCCTGCAGAGCATCTCACCTATAATTCGATATTATTCTCCTGCCCTGCAGAGCATCTCACCTATAATTCTAAATTATTCTCCTGCCCTGCAGAGCATCTCACCTATAATTCTATATTATTCTCCTGCCCTGCAGAGCATCTCACCTATAATTCTATATTCTCCGGCCCTGCAGAGCATCTCACTTATAATTCTATATTATTCTCCTGCCCTGCAGAGCATCTCACCTATAATTCTATATTATTCTCCTGCCCTGCAGAGCATCTCACCTATAATTCTATATTATTCTTCTGCCCTGCAGAGCATCTCACATATACCTGCATACTATCCCCCTGTCCTGCAGAGCATTTAGCCTATAGCTCTATGCTATTATCTGTTCTGCAGAGCATCTCACCTATAACTCTCTACTGTTTTCCTGTGGGTATTCATGTCTGTGGGCACTTTTCACATATCATGTGAACACCTTGCACCTGAAATATCATAGATCTGAAACTTTGTGATGATGCAATTCGCAATTTTCCGTGTCGGGAATTTTCCGTGTGGGGAATTTTCCATGTGGGGAATTTTCCATGTGGGGAATTTTCCGTGTGGGGAATTTTCCATGTGGGGAATTTTCCATGTGGGGAATTTTCCGTGTGGGGAATTTTCCTGTGGCCATTTTTCCGGTGGGCATTTTTCATGTGGGCAATTTTCCTGTGGGCATTTTTCTGGTCACCAGGAAAATGGCCGCCGCGATCTCCATCTGCGCACGCGCGGCATCCCGCGGCCATTTTCCTGAAGCCCCGGGCAGCATAGCGCTCCATCTGCGCACGCGCGGCTTCAGGAAGATGGCTGCCGCCACGGAAAAGCCGGGGTGAATAGCGCAGATTGCGCTCTTTGTCTGCTGCTGCGCAGTGCATTCGGCAGTTGCGCATGCGCAAAACACTACGCCAACGCCGGGAAAATAAGCAAGAGGTGGGGGAGAAACATCCATTTCACCACGCCCTTTTGACCAGACCAGCGTGATTGACAGGCGAAAACGGCGACTTTGGTAAGGTATATCGGCAGCATAGGTGGGGAATCGGAACAAAAAATACACTATTGTAAAGCACAGTTCAGGCCCTATTTAACGGTATTTTTATCTCATACTGAAAAAACGGGGTGACAGGTTCCCTTTAATGCACATGTCTTAAAAAAATCTGTTTTGTTTTGGTGTTTGACTAGAAAAGACTAACAAGGATAGATCACAAATGTCTATGAATAGAGCAGGCACCCACTAAGGAAAACACAGAAATCATAATCATAATTCTAACTTTAATTGTGTTCTTTTCATTTATTGTAAGTTAATAAAATAGCATATCAGGTCACAGACCTGTGAAAATAACAAACACATAAAAAGGCATCACGCACTTTTAAATGTGGACAACGTTCTGAAGCCACTACTTGATAAACAATACTAAAATGACAAATGGAACAAATATGTAGGTAATCTTTTATGAAAAAATAAAATTGTTTTATGTCTGTAGGCCACATGCAAACATTTATGTCTCCATGGTAACAGACTATATACTCTTTGGAAATCTAAGAAATGGACCAGCACACCTTTTTGTATTAGTGCAATGTGTTTGTGCCATTATTAGACACAAAACCTAAAATAAAAGAAATGAGTAGGTACCCTGCAGTAAATGAATAATTGTATAGTAGGAGCACATGTAAATAACATAGGGTAATTAGTTGATACTATTTTGTAAGAGCAAAAAACCAAACTACTATAATTCGGAATCCTAGAACCAACAGCTAACCTACAACAAACAAGGATCCCTAAAATATAACCTTTAATAGGGCAATTTAAAAATAGACTTTATTGATCAATAAATTTAAAAGGTAAGAAGGCAATAGATGTACCTAAACCACCCTGTATCATATACTAGTACAACCTACCTGACAGTGGAGGTAGGCACCCTACTTTACCGCGGTAGGTGCCCCCACTCCTCGAAGGCTAACCCTGTTAATGCCCTCAGGACTCCCTAAATGCAGGAAACCTAGTAAGCACTACAATAGAACACTATAATAACACCTACCTAACAGTGGAGGTAGGCACCCTAAGTTGTTACGGTAGGCGCCCCCACTCAGCGGCGGCTGATCCTAGGGTCCCTTACTCGCCCTGTAATCAGGAGAGATAAAAGATAAATGTCCCAATACACCACAGGAACCCGTGAAGAAACAAAAAACAGAAAAAAATGGAAAAAATAGCAAGAAAAAATAATCAAAAATGAACAAAAAATTGTAGATACACTTCAGACTACTGCAGCCCAGAAAAATGATTTATACTGGTTAAATAGACAGTAGACTGACAAGTCCCAGAGGGAACACGGGTAACCAGAGTGTAACAATACACCTTAATCCGAATAAATAATCATATATGATTATAGCACAAGGATATCTTATAATATGCAAATATAAAAAATGCTATCAGCATTCCTCTATTGTCTTTAGAGAAGTATAGCCTTGTATAGCCTTATCTTGCGATATAGTGCTCAGAACATGAAAAGCTGAAAATTATATAGCACTAGACTCTCTAATAGTCTGATAGTGTGCTGGCTCAATGGCCAAAATCAAATCTGTCAGAGCAAGACAAGGGTATAAGTAGTTAGGAGAGAAGATATTCAGGTAGTAGGGACATGCTATCCACCACTTATTGTTAACATTTATCAAGGAGACTAATACCAGTTCATTTACATATGTATGTTAGAGGACTCAATCATCCTGCTGATATAGATTAATCGGAACAATTGCACAAAATATACTTATCAGCATGCTGGAAGCTCCCATTTTGTTCGTCCCACTACTGTCTCAAATGAGGATGGTCTCAGTAATCAACTCTCTCGAGCAGTCCCTATACAATGCCCGACGCGTTTCCCCCCCTTTTTTTTTGGGTATAACGGGGGTTCATCAGGGGTAACACAGCCACATACACCGATGAAAAGATAGAGGAGTGTAAAGATAGGATCCACTCACCATGTTCCCCTTTTTAAAAAGAACCGTGGATTAGCATCTCCGGCGTCCAAGCCGCATGGAGTTTACGTCATCAGTATGCGGCTAAGCCTATAATCAATCCAGCGGCGAACCGTAAAAAAAAACCACACACAGTATCCGCAGTGTGTAGCGAGCTCTATAGGCTACATAAAGATGGTCGACACCACCGCCTTTCAGCCGCTTGGAGTGTGCATCATCAATACGCACCAGGATTTACACTGAAACTAGTGACGAACCGGAAATCAAATGCTAAACATTGGCAAAATCCAGCCAGGCCAATTGGCTACAGGAAAATGGCCGACAACGCCGCGCATGCGCAATGTCACCCACATACGCTCGGCGGTCATAATAAACTAATACAATAAAAACCGGACTGATCCGGAAGGAGATAATATCAGATCTTGTTAATAGTTAATCAAACACACTTATCTTTCAGGAGATCATTATATTAAGGGGTAAATGTAACATGGAAAATACATAATGGACCAAACATTCGGAAAATGGAACTAACGATGAAAAATAAAGTCAAAAATAGAAAAGTAATATACAGTGGATCATATTAAATGACCCAATAAATGTATACATATCAATATATATGGCTTAGAACGGACCATAAACAGTGGCTAGATGAAACTAACAAAGGACAGTTGTTCATTAAGGCCCAAAGGGCTCATAGATTTCAATAGATAAATCCATCTGGATTCGCGTTGTAGGATCTTCCTGTCCCAATCCCCCAACCTGACTGATGGTGTAATCACCTCAATAACCTTAAAGGATAGAGAGCTCAAATCACCACCATGCACAGTGTTGATATGACGTGCAACCGGTGTATCTCGACCATGTCTGATATCTCCCAGATGTTCGCTAATGCGAACCCGAAATTCACGTTTTGTTTTCCCTATGTAGTCCTTATGACAAGAACATGTACACAGGTATACCAAACCAGTCGTTCTGCAATTAGCGAACTGCCTCATCACAAAAATCCTACCCGTAGCCGAGCTCTTAAAGGTCTTGGACACTTCTACAAATTTGCAAAAGGAACAGTGTCCACATCTATAGGTTCCCGTCGATCTACTCGTAAGCCAAGTGTTCTGTCTTTTTGGGGGAATAAAATGACTATGGACTATACTGTCCTTAATAGATCTACCCCTACGGTAAGTTATCGACGGGTGTGGAGACACATAATTCCCAATCTCAGGGTCAGATCTTAAAATTTGCCAGTGTCGTTTAAAGATGTCATATACCCTCTTGGACTGGTCATCAAAAGTCCCAATGAGCCTTGTGATACTTGGACCCTCCACATGGGGTCTAGGTACCAGTAGCGATGTTCTGCTAGAACCTAAAGCAGCAGAATACGCCGAATCTATTACATCAGCTGGGTATCCCCTATCACAGAACCGATATTTGAGTTCTAGTGATTTAGGTTTGAAATCACTCAAAGAGGAACAGTTCCTGCGAAGTCGCAGGAACTGTCCTTTTGGGATACCTCTTTTTAGCGGGAAGGGGTGGTGTATTTTGTAAGAGCCACCCCACCGTGACAAGGTGTACTCAATCAGGATGATTCCTAACTATAGTATTACACCTCGCTAGGTGCCAGCAGGCCTCAAAATGGAATGGGACAGAGCAGGACTGGGATGTATCTGTTTTGCACCCGCCCATGGAAAGCTATATAGACAAGATGCACAGTCCAAAAATGGAAAACAACCCCTTATATGCACAAAGTACAAAGAACGAAAGCAAAGCCAAAGAAATGGGCCGGCACACATGTGTGGATGTACAGTCACACTGGCCATTACCAGACAAAACCTAGAATAAAAACAGAATGAGCAAATATCCTGCTCATTCTCAGTAGTACTAGTACATGTAACTTACATAGGGTACTAAAAAAAATGGAAAAAAAGCTTAAAAGCCATCCCACCGCGACAAGATGTACCCAATCAGGATGGTCCCTAGCTCTTGTAGTTCACCTCACTATGTGCCAGCAGGTCTTAAATTAGATGGGGTCAAAGCAGGACCTAGATCTGACTGTTTTACACCTGCCTGTAGAAAACTAAACACAAGATGAACAACCCAAAATGGAAAAGCCACACCCTTGTATATACAAAGAACAAGGAATTTTAACTCTTTGTAAAACAGGCGGACACAGACAGAAGAGGACACTTATGCAAGGACAGTGTTTGGGCCCTTTGCAGTCCACAAATGTGTCCATAACAGGCTCTCTAACTTTTGGGTCCCAGTGTGACTGCACAAGTTGCACCTATGATTAGTGTTGAGCGATACCGTCCGATACTTGAAAGTATCGGTATCGGAAAGTATCGGCCGATACCGGCAAAGTATCGGATCCAATCCGATACCGATACCCGATACCAATACAAGTCAATGGGACTCAAGTATCGGACGGTATTCCTGATGGTTCCCAGGGTCTGAAGGAGAGGAAACTGTCCTTCAGGCCCTGGGATCCATATTAATGTGTAAAAGAAAGAATTAAAATAAAAAATATTGCTATACTCACCTCTCCGACGCAGCCTGGACCTCAGCGAGGGAACTGGCAGCGTTGTTTGCTTAAAATTCGTGCTTTTCCTTCCTTACGTGAAGTCCCGGCTTGTGATTGGTCGCGTGCCGCCCATGTGGCCGCGACGCGACCAATCACAGCAAGCCGTGGCGTAATTTTAGGTCCTTCAGGATTTTAAAATTACGTTCTGGCTTGTGATTGGTCGCGTCGCGGTCACATGGGCGACGCGACCAATCACAAGCCGTGACGTCACGGGAGGCAGGACACGCGCGCATTTTAAAATGCGCGCGTGTCCAGCCTCCCGTGACGTCACGGCTTGTGATTGGTCGCGTCGCCCATGTGACCGCGACGCGACCAATCACAAGCCAGAATGTAATTTTAAAATCCTGAAGGACCTAAAATTACGTCACGGCTTGCTGTGATTGGTCGCGTCGCGGCCACATGGGCGGCACGCGACCAATCACAAGCCAGGACTTCACGTAAGGAAGAAAAAGCGCGAATTTTAAGCAAACAACGCTGCTGGTTCCCTCGCTGAGGTCCAGGCTGCGTCGGAGAGGTGAGTATAGCAATATTTTTTTTATTTTAATTCTCTCTTTTATACCTTTTTACATTAATGTTGTTTCGATACCGATACCCGATACCACAAAAGTATCGGATCTCGGTATCGGAATTCCGATACCCGCAAGTATCGGCCGATACCCGATACTTGCGGTATCGGAATGCTCAACACTACCTATGATATATCTGCCCTTGCCTTTTAGTGTGAATACTCTATACAACTTACAAACCTACACAATGCAAATTATACATTTTATAGCAGAAAAATCTATGAAAATCAATCATTTTTATTGTTAACTAGTGTTGAGCATTCCGATACCGCAAGTATCGGGTATCGGCCGATACTTGCGGGTATCGGAATTCCGATACCGAGATCCGATACTTTTGTGGTATCGGGTATCGGTATCGAAACAACATTAATGTAAAAATGTGTAAAATAAAGAATTAAAATAAAAAAATAGGGATATACTCACCCTCTGACGCGCCCTGGACTTTACCGCCGTAACCGGGAGCCTTCTTTGCTTCAAATGCGCGCGTTTTCTTCATTCCGTGACGTCACGGCTTGTGATTGGTCGCGTGCCGCCCATGTGGCCGCGACGCGACCAATCACAGCAAGCCGTGACGTAATTTTAGGTCCTTCAGGATTTTAAAATTACGTTCTGGCTTATGATTGGTTGCGTCGCGGTCACATGGGCGACGCACCCAATCACAAGCCGTGACGTCACAGGAGGCTGGACAAGCGCGCATTTTAAAATGCGCGCGTGTCCAGCCTCCCGTGACGTCACGGCTTGTGATTGGGTGCGTCGCCCATGTGACCGCGACGCAACCAATCATAAGCCAGAACGTAATTTTAAAATCCTGAAGGACCTAAAATTACGTCACGGCTTGCTGTGATTGGTCGCGTCGCCGCCACATGGGCGGCACGCGACCAATCACAAGCCGTGACGTCACGGAATGAAGAAAACACGCGTATTTGAAGCAAAGAAGGCTCCCGGTTACGGCGGTAAAGTCCAGGGCGCGTCAGAGGGTGAGTATATCCCTATTTTTTTATTTTAATTCTTTATTTTACACATTTATATGGATCCCAGGGCCTGAAGGAGAGTTTCCTCTCCTTCAGACCCTGGGAACCATCAGGGATACCGTCCGATACATGAGTCCCATTGACTTGAATTGGTATCGGGTATCGGTATCGGATTGGATCCGATATTTTGCCGGTATCGGCCGATACTTTCCGATACCGATACTTTCAAGTATCGGACGGTATCGCTCAACACTATTGTTAACCTCTCCTTTTGCATTTAAATATGCAAAAATAGTTAAAACTGATTAAAAGTGAATCGTGACAATAATTGATCTATGTACATACAGTGGGGCAAAAAAGTATTTAGTCAGTCAGCAATAGTGCAAGTTCCACCACTTAAAAAGATGAGAGGCGTCTGTAATTTACATCATAGGTAGACCTCAACTATGGGAAACAAACTGAAAAAAAAAAATCCAGAAAATCACATTGTCTGTTTTTTTATCATTTTATTTGCATATTATGGTGGAAAATAAGTATTTGGTCAGAAACAAACAATCAAGATTTCTGGCTCTCACAGACCTGTAACTTCTTCTTTAAGAGTCTCCTCTTTCCTCCACTCATTACCTGTAGTAATGGCACCTGTTTAAACTTGTTATCAGTATAAAAAGACACCTGTGCACACCCTCAAACAGTCTGACTCCAAACTCCACTATGGTGAAGACCAAAGAGCTGTCAAAGGACACCAGAAACAAAATTGTAGCCCTGCACCAGGCTGGGAAGACTGAATCTGCAATAGCCAACCAGCTTGGAGTGAAGAAATCAACAGTGGGAGCAATAATTAGAAAATGGAAGACATTCAAGACCACTGATAATCTCCCTCGATCTGGGGCTCCACGCAAAATCCCACCCCGTGGGGTCAGAATGATCATAAGAACGGTGAGCAAAAATCCCAGAACCATGCGGGGGGGCCTAGTGAATGAACTGCAGAGAGCTGGGACCAATGTAACAAGGCCTACCATAAGTAACACACTACGCCACCATGGACTCAGATTCTGCAGTGCCAGACGTGTCCCACTGCTTAAGCCAGTACATGTCCGGGCCCGTCTGAAGTTTGCTAGAGAGCATTTGGATGATCCAGAGGAGTTTTGGGAGAATGCCCTATGGTCTGATGAAACCAAACTGGAACTGTTTGGTAGAAACACAACTTGTCGTGTTTGGAGGAAAAAGAATACTGAGTTGCATCCATCAAACACCATACCTACTGTAAAGCATGGTGGTGGAAACATCATGCTTTGGGGCTGTTTCTCTGCCAAGGGGCCAGGACGACTGATCCGGGTACATGAAAGAATGAATGGGGCCATGTATCGTGAGATTTTGAGTGCAAACCTCCTTCCATCAGCAAGGGCATTGAAGATGAAACGTGGCTGGGTCTTTCAACATGACAATGATCCAAAGCACACCGCCAGGGCAACGAAGGAGTGGCTTCGTAAGAAGCATTTCAAGGTCCTGGAGTGGCCTAGCCAGTCTCCAGATCTCAACCCTATAGAAAACCTTTGGAGGGAGTTGAAAGTCCGTGTTGCCAAGCGAAAAGCCAAAAACATCACTGCTCTAGAGGAGATCTGCATGGAGGAATGGGCCAACATACCAACAACAGTGTGTGGCAACCTTGTGAAGACTTACAGAAAACGTTTGACCTCTGTCATTACCAACAAAGGATATATTACAAAGTATTGATATGAAATTTTGTTTCTGACCAAATACTTATTTTCCACCATAATATGCAAATAAAATGATAAAAAACAGACAATGTGATTTTCTGGATTTTTTTTTCTCAGTTTGTCTCCCATAGTTGAGGTCTACCTATGATGTAAATTACAGACGCCTCTCATCTTTTTAAGTGGTGGAACTTGCACTATTGCTGACTGACTAAACACTTTTTTGCCCCACTGTAGGTCTTCTCTCATGTAGGTCACGTTATAAACATGCAGAGAATCACTCTATACATAAAACTAATGAGGCAATAAATATTGCATATATTTTTGGTCATCCATTTAGGCTATGTGCACATGTTGTGGGTTTTGCTGCGGATCCGCAGCAGCTTTACATGCGTTTACAGTACAATGTAAACCTATGGAAAACGCAATCCGCAGTGCCCATGGTGTGGAAAAAACATGCGGAAAAGCTGCGGGTTAAATTCCACAGCATGTCAATTCTTTGTGCCAATTCCGCAGCGGTTTACACCTGCTCCTCAATAGGAATCCGCAGGTGTAAAACCGCAGGTGGAATCCGCAGAAAATCCGCATAAACACCGTGGTAAATCCGTGGTAAATCCGCAGGTAAAACGCAGTGCCTTTTACCTGTGGATTTCTGAAATTCGCTGCGGAAAATCCACCTGTGCAAATACCCTAACATGGAGTTAAGTTACAGGACAGTATTGTCATAATGAGCAAATGCCAGACTGGCATAAAGAGATGGGAGAAATCACCTAAACCTTTTCTACAGTGGTTCCTTCCTGTTTCTGTCCCTATTTAAATGCAGGAAATGTACCTGTAAGCAGTTCTGTTTGAAAGGTTTGCTAGCCGCAGACGCTTTTTCAACCAAACCTATTTTTTTGCTCTTAAATTTTCTTCATTGTCACAATATGGCAGTTTTATGTAAGACTTGCTACAAATATTTTTTTGTTATAAATAACTGCTTGAAACTCAATACATTTTGGTCAAGTTGGCATCTTCAGTAGATTGCATACCCTCTTTCAGAAAATCGACCTTAAACGAGTGTCCTTACTGTGGCCTGACATCATTTTGCTTTAGGTTTTGTCTACTTTTCTAAGGTACATGTCTAAACCTGTAAATCCGCTCCATTTTATATTTATACTAATGAGAAGCCAGACAAATGCCACAATCTCATGGCATCTGCTGTCATTTCTGGTATCACTGTAGTCTCTATGCTCCAGTCTGGAACAAATGCCATCATCTACATTATTCATAATGTCCTCATCAACCTTGTCACTGTTTCTTCTACATTCTATTGCTTGTTCAAGAATAACTAGTTCTTGCAGCAGTATGTCCTCTTCAGTCCACTTTGGCTCCAATCTACTTTCAATTATCATCCAGGCATGACCATCTGTTAGACCAATACACTCTGAAAGTATGTGAATAAATGTAAAAGCAGGTATGAATGCAAAGCCTGAATGTTTATGACAGACATTACACATATAAAGAGGCAAACGATGGCCACCAAAGCAAAAGCTTCTCTAGATCACATAATAAGAATCATTAAGCGTGAAACTATCTGGGACTTTGTAGAATTTCTTTGTAAATACCAAGCCTCATATACAGCTCACACAGTTAACACTAGGGTTGAGCGACTTTTCCTTTTTTGAGGTCGAGTCGGGTTTCATGAAACCCGACTTTCTCAAAAGTCGAGTCGAGTGAAATCGGCCGATCTTCTTGAAAAGTCGGGGTCGGGGATCGGCCGAAACACGAAACCCAATGCAAGTTAATGGAAAATCTATATATTTTTATATTTACTTCAGCGCAATATATGTGAAAAGCCGGTAATTCAATTGCCGGCTTTTCATTTCTCCTGCCTAAACCCGACATGATATGAGACATGGTTTACATACAGTAAACCATGTCATATCCCCCTTTTTTTGCATATTCCACACTACTAATGTTAGTAGTGTGTATGTGCAAAATTTCGGCGCTGTAGCTATTAAATTTAATCGCGGAAAAAATTGGCGTGGGCTCCCGCGCAATTTTCTCCACTAGAGCGGTAAAGCCAGTGACTGAGGGCAGATATTAAGAGCCTAGAGAGGGTTCATGGTTATTGGCCCCCCCTGGCTAGAAACATCTGCCCCCAGCCACCCCAGAAAAGGCACATCTGGAAGATGCGCCTATTCTGGCACTTGGCCACTCTCTTCCCACTCCCGTGTAGCGGTGGGATATGGGGTAATGAAGGGTTAATGTTACCTTGCTATTGTAAGGTGACATTAAGCCAGATTAATAATGGAGAGACGTCAATTATGACACCTATCCATTATTAATCCAATTGTATGAAATGGTTAAAAAAAACACACACAATATTGCAAAGTATTTTAATGAAATAAAGACACAGGTTGTTGTAATATTTTATTATACTGGTAATCCACCTGAAGACCATCATTCTGTAACAAAGGAAAAATAATAAACCAACAATATACATACCATCCGTAGATCAGTAACGTCCCACGATGTAAATCCATCTGAAGGGGTTAAAATATTTTACAGGCAGGAGCTCTGCTATAATGCAGCTGTGCTCGTGCCTGTAAAACCCCAGGAATGAAGGTAATGTAGGTCAATGACCTGTATTTACCTTCATTCGCGGTGATGCGCCCTCTGCTGGATGTCCTCATATGAACTCCAGCGTGGGAACTTTTCCAAGGCTCCAGTTCATGAGGACATCCAGCAGAGGGTTCCTCACCTCGAATGAAGGTAAATACAGGTCATTGACCTACATTACCTTCATTCCTGGGGTTTTACAGGCACGAGCACAGCTGCATTATAGCAGAGCTACTGCCTGTAAAATATTTTAACCCCTTCAGATGGATTTACATCGTGGGACGTTACAGATCTACAGATGGTATGTATATTGTTGGTTTATTATTTTTCCTTTGTTACAGAACGATGGTCTTCAGGTGGATTACCAGTATAATAAAATATTACAACAGGCAAACGATAGCACACTGGCGCTGATGAGGTAGTATGTGTGCAAGCTGCTGATATCAGACGGGTGCCGTGTCTCGCCCGTCACACCTGCTGGTGAACCAAGACAAACATAAAACTGAGATATCGCGCTATAACACTGTATGTCCTAATCAAACCTAACAGATCTGACAAAGACCTTCACTAAAATATTAACAAAAGTATTAACAAACTACCACCGCTAAAAGTGCCAAAACCAGTATAAGTGTTGTAAAGAAGGTGAGCTCTGCTCCTTACCCAGAGGATGGCTTGTTAGGGGTTACGGCTGGTATAGCGAAGCTGATTGTCGGTGTCGATTGCTGTAGGTACTGGACACCTGGCGGCAGGAGTGGATACGAAATTGTCCGTAGTCAAAAGACGCGCAGAGCCAGAAGCGCTCCGGCCGGTAGCGATCCTGGATGCGCGTGTGAAAAAATGGCCGCCGCTGCTATCCAGCAGCGTGTGACGTCACAAAAAACTACGGCGTGTAAGACAAGGCAAAATATTACAACAACCTGTGTCTTTATTTCATTAAAATACTTTGCAATATTGTGTGTGTGTTTTTTTAACCATTTCATACAATTGAATTAATAATGGATAGGTGTCATAATTGACGTCTCTCCATTATTAATCTGGCTTAATGTCACCTTACAATAGCAAGGTGACATTAACCCTTCATTACCCCATATCCCACCGCTACACGAGAGTGGGAAGAGAGTGGCCAAGTGCCAGAATAGGCGCATCTTCCAGATGTGCCTTTTCTGGGGTGGCTGGGGGCAGATGTTTCTAGCCAGGGGGGGCCAATAACCATGGACCCTCTCTAGGCTATTAACATCTGCCCTCAGTCACTGGCTTTACCGCTCTGGTGGAGAAAATTGCGCGGGAGCCCACGCCAATTTTTTCCGCGATTTAACCCTTAAATTTAATAGCTACAGCGCCGAAATTTTGCACATACACACTACTAACATTAGTAGTGTGGAATATGCAAAAAAAGGGGGATATGACATGGTTTACTGTATGCAAACCATGTCTCATATCATGTCGGGTTTAGGCAGGAGAAATGAAAAGCCGGCAATTGAATTACCGGCTTTTCACATATATCGCGCTGAAGTAAATATAAATATATATATATATATATATATATATATATATATATATATATATATATGTATATATATATATATATATATATATATATATATATATATACAGTGTGGCAAAAAAGTGTTTAGTCAGTCAGCAATAGTGCAAGTTCCACCACTTAAAAAGATGAGAGGCGTCTGTAATTTACATCATAGGTAGACCTCATCTATGGAAGACAAACTGAGAAAACAAAATCCAGAAAATCACATTGTCTGTTTTTTTATCATTTTATTTGCATATTATGGTGGAAAATAAGTATTTGGTCAGAAACAAAATTTCATCTCAATACTTTGTAATATATCCTTTGTTGGTAATGACAGAGGTCAAACTTTTTCTGTAAGTCTTCACAAGGTTGCCACACACTGTTGTTGGTATGTTGGCCCATTCCTCCATGCAGATCTCCTCTAGAGCAGTGATGTTTTTGGCTTTTCGCTTGGCAACACGGACTTTCAACTCCCTCCAAAGGTTTTCTATAAGGTTGAGATCTGGAGACTGGCTAGGCCACTCCAGGACCTTGAAATGCTTCTTATGAAGCCACTCCTTCGTTGCCCTGGCGGTGTGCTTTGGATCATTGTCATGTTGAAAGACCCAGCCACGTTTCATCTTCAATGCCCTTGCTGATGGAAGGAGGTTTGCACTCAAAATCTCACGATACATGGCCCCATTCATTCTTTCATGTACCCGGATCAGTCGTCCTGGCCCCTTGGCAGAGAAACAGCCCCAAAGCATGATGTTTCCACCACCATGCTTTACAGTAGGTATGGTGTTTGATGGATGCAACTCAGTATTCTTTTTCCTCCAAACACGACAAGTTGTGTTTCTACCAAACAGTTCCAGTTTGGTTTCATCAGACCATAGGGCATTCTCCCAAAACTCCTCTGGATCATCCAAATGCTCTCTAGCAAACTTCAGACGGGCCCGGACATGTACTGGCTTAAGCAGTGGGACACGTCTGGCACTGCAGAATCTGAGTCCATGGTGGCGTAGTGTGTTACTTATGGTAGGCCTTGTTACATTGGTCCCAGCTCTCTGCAGTTCATTCAATAGGTCCCCCCGCGTGGTTCTGGGATTTTTGCTCACCGTTCTTATGATCATTCTGACCCCACGGGGTGGGATTTTGCGTGGAGCCCCAGATCGAGGGAGATTATCAGTGGTCTTGAATGTCTTCCATTTTCTAATTATTGCTCCCACTGTTGATTTCTTCACTCCAAGCTGGTTGGCTATTGCATATTCAGTCTTCCTAGCCT
Source organism: Ranitomeya variabilis (assembly GCF_051348905.1). Taxonomy (NCBI): domain Eukaryota; kingdom Metazoa; phylum Chordata; class Amphibia; order Anura; family Dendrobatidae; genus Ranitomeya; species Ranitomeya variabilis. Next base: position 577,482,044 of record NC_135236.1, read on the forward strand.
GGTGCAGGGCTACAATTTTGTTTCTGGTGTCCTTTGACAGCTCTTTGGTCTTCACCATAGTGGAGTTTGGAGTCAGACTGTTTGAGGGTGTGCACAGGTGTCTTTTTATACTGATAACAAGTTTAAACAGGTGCCATTACTACAGGTAATGAGTGGAGGAAAGAGGAGACTCTTAAAGAAGAAGTTACAGGTCTGTGAGAGCCAGAAATCTTGATTGTTTGTTTCTGACCAAATACTTATTTTCCACCATAATATGCAAATAAAATGATAAAAAAACAGACAATGTGATTTTCTGGATTTTTTTTTCTCAGTTTGTCTCCCATAGTGGAGGTCTACCTATGATGTAAATTACAGACGCCTCTCATCTTTTTAAGTGGTGGAACTTGCACTATTGCTGACTGACTAAACACTTTTTTGCCCCACTGTATATATGTGTCTCAATGACATCTATAATTTAACGCTGGGAGCGTCACTCTGTCCGAAGTCTTTATAGACTGCGCAAGCGCAAGCGCCGGCGCGTCTGTACCCCACAGAGTGACGCTCCCAGGAGATCGCGGTATGCGTAAGCACTGAACGCACACCGCGATCTCCAACGGAGAAGCAGGGACGAGCCAGGAGGGTGAGTATGCTATATTTACCTGTCTCCATTCCAGTGATGCGTGCTGCTCCATCCTCCGCCTGCGACTGTTCAGTCAGAGGGCGGCGCGCATTAACGCGTCATCGCGCCCTCTGAACTGAACGGTTCAGAGGGCGCGATGACGCGCTTAATGCGCTCCGCCCTCTGACTGAACAGTCACAGGCAGAGGACCCGGAAGATGGAGCGGTGCGCAGCAGTGGAACGGGGGACAGGTAAATATAGCAAGTGCCGGGGGCCTGAGCTAGTGGCGACTCCGGCACCTGACCCCCCCAGCGCGCCGGTGTCCCCGTCTGCTCAGGCCGCCAGCACTCGGTGCCCAGCACAGCCGCCCGCACCGCACCACAGCCACGCACAGCCGCCCGCACTCACCACCACCACACACAGCCGCCCGCACTCACCACCGCCACGCACAGCCGCCCGCACTCACCACAGCCACGCACAGCCGCCCGCACTCACCACAGCCCTGCACAGCCGCCCGCACTCAGCACCGCCAAGCACAGCACCGCCACGCACAGCCGCCCACACTCACCACCGCCATGCACAGCCGCCCGCACTCACCACCGCCACGCACAGCCGCCCGCACTCACCACTGCCACGCACAGCTGCCCGCACCGCACCACAGCCACGCACAGCCGCTCGCACTCACCACCACCACGCACAGCCGCCCGCACTCACCACCGCCACGCAGCCGCCCGCACTCACCACAGCCACGCACAGCCGCCCGCACTCACCAAAGCCCGCACAGCCGCCCGCACTCACCACCGCCACGCACAGCCGCCCGCACTCACCATCGCCACGCACAGCCGCCCACACCACACCACAGCCACGCACAGCCACCCGCACTCACCACCACCATGCACAGCCGCCAGCACTCACCACCGCCACGCACAGCTGCCCGCACCGCACCACAGCCACGCACAGCCGCTCGCACTCACCACCGCCACGCACAGCCGCCCGCACTCACCACCGCCACGCAGCCGCCCGCACTCACCACAGCCACGCACAGCCGCCCGCACTCACCAAAGCCCGCACAGCCGCCCGCACTCACCACCGCCACGCACAGCCGCCCGCACTCACCATCGCCACGCACAGCCGCCCACACCACACCACAGCCACGCACAGCCACCCGCACTCACCACCGCCATGCACAGCCGCCAGCACTCACCACCGCCACGCACAGCCGCCCGCACTCACCTCAGCCATGCACAGCCGCCCGCACTCACCGCAGCCACGCACAGCCGCCCGCACTCACCACCGCCACGCACAGTCGCCCACACCACACCACAGCCACGCACAGCCACCCGCACTCACCACCGCCATGCACAGCTGCCCGCACTCACCACTGCCACGCACAGCCGCCCGCACTCACTGCAGCCACGCACAGCCACCCACACTCACCACCGCCACGCACAGCCGCCCGCACTCACCACCGCCACGCACAGCCGCCCGCACTCAGCACCACCACGCACAGCCGCCCGCACTCAGCACCGCCACGCACAGCCACCCGCACTCAGCACCGCCACGCACAGCCGCCCGCACTCAGCACCGCCACACACAGCCGTCCGCACTCAGCACCGCCACGCACAGCCGCCCGCACTCAGCACGCCACGCACAGCCGCCCACACTCAGCACCGCCACGCACAGCCGCCCGCACTCACAGCCGCCGGCACTCACCACAGCCACGCACAGCCGCCCGCACTCACCACCGCCACGCACAGCCGCCCGCACTCAGCACCGCCACGCACAGCCGCCCGCACTCAGCACCAACACGCACAGCTGCCCGCACTCAGCACCACCACGCACAGCCACCCGCACTCAGCACCGCCACGCACAGCCACCTGCACTCAGCACAGCCACCCACACTCAGCACCGCCACGCACAGCCGCCCGCACTCAGCACCGCCACGCACAGCCACCCGCACTCAGCACCGCCACGCACAGCCGCCCGCACTCAGCACCAACACGCACAGCTGCCCGCACTCAGCACCGCCACGCACAGCCACCCGCACTCAGCACCGCCACGCACAGCCGCCCGCACTCAGCACCAACACGCACAGCTGCCCGCACTCACCACCGCCACGCACAGCCGCCCGCACTCAGCACCGCCACGCACAGCCGCCCGCACTCAGCACCAACACGCACAGCTGCCCGCACTCAGCACCACCACGCACAGCCACCCGCACTCAGCACCGCCACGCACAGCCGCCCGCACTCAGCACAGCCACCCACACTCAGCACCGCCACGCACAGCCGCCCGCACTCAGCACCGCCACGCACAGCCACCCGCACTCAGCACCGCCACGCACAGCCGCCCGCACTCAGCACCAACACGCACAGCTGCCCGCACTCAGCACCGCCACGCACAGCCACCCGCACTCAGCACCGCCACACACAGCCGCCCGCACTCAGCACAGCTGCCCGCACTCAGCACCGCCACGCACAGCTGCCCGCACTCACAGTCGCCCGCACTCACCACAGCCACGCACAGCCGCCGGCACTCAGCACAGCCATGCACAGCTGTTCGCACTCAGCACCGCCAAGCACAGCACCGCCACGCACAGCCGCCCGCACTCACCACAGCCACGCACAGCCGCCCGCACTCAGCACCGCCACGCACAGCCGCCCGCACTCGGCACCGCCACGCACAGCCACCCGCACTCGGCACCGCCACGCACAGCCACCCGCACTTGGCACCATCACGCACAGCCGCCCGCACTCACCACAGCCACGCACAGCCACCCGCACTCAGCACCGCCAAGCACAGCACCGCCATGCACAGCCGCCCGCACTCACCACCGCCACGCACAGCCGCCCGCACTCACCACTGCCACGCACAGCCGCCCGCACTCGGCACAGCCGCCCGCACTCGGCACAGCCACCCGCACTTGTGACAGCTGCCCGCACTCAGCGCGCAAGATGGGAGCACATGACAGGATGGGGATGCAGGATGGAGCAGCACATGATAGGATGGGGGCGCAGGATGGAACAGCACATGACAGGATGGGGGCGCAGGATGGAACAGCACATGACAGGTTGGGGATGCAGGATGGAGCAGCACATGACAGGATCGGGGCGCAGGATGGGAGTGCATGACAGGATGGGGATGCAGGATGGAGCAGCACATGACAGGATCGGGGCGCAGGATGGGAGCACATGACAGGATGGGGACGCAGGATGGAGCAGCACATGACAGGATGGGGGCGCAGGATGGGAGCACATGACAGGATGGGGATGCAGGATGGAGCAGCACATGACAGGATGGGAGAGCAAGATGGGAGCAGCACATACCAGGATGGAGATCATATACCAATATAAATGCTCGCCACCCAGGCATAGAACGGGTTCAATAGCTAGTATATATATATATATATATATATATATATATATATATATATATATATATATATATACACTCACCGGCCACTTTATTAGGTACACCTGTCCAACTTCTTGTTAACACTTAATTTCTAATCAGCCAATCACATGGCGGCAACTCAGTGCATTTAGGCATGTAGACATGGTCAAGACAATCTCCTGCAGTTCAAACCGAGCATCAGTATGGGGAAGAAAGGTGATTTGAGTGCCTTTGAACGTGGCATGGTTGTTGGTGCCAGAAGGGCTGGTCTGAGTATTTCAGAAACTGCTGATCTACTGGGATTTTCACGCACAACCATCTCTAGGGTTTACAGAGAATGGTCCGAAAAAGAAAAAAAATCCAGTGAGCGGCAGTTCTGTGGGCGGAAATGCCTTGTTGATGCCAGAGGTCAGAGGAGAATGGGCAGACTGGTTCGAGCTGATAGAAAGGCAACAGTGACTCAAATCGCCACCCGTTACAACCAAGGTAGGCCTAAGAGCATCTCTGAACGCACAGTGCGTCGAACTTTGAGGCAGATGGGCTACAGCAGCAGAAGACCACACCGGGTACCACTCCTTTCAGCTAAGAACAGGAAACTGAGGCTACAATTTGTACAAGCTCATCGAAATTGGACAGTAGAAGATTGGAAAAACGTTGCTTGGTCTGATGAGTCTCGATTTCTGCTGCGACATTCGGATGGTAGGGTCAGAATTTGGCGTAAACAACATGAAAGCATGGATCCATCCTGCCTTGTATGGAGCATCTTTGGGATGTGCAGCCGACAAATCTGCGGCAACTGTGTGATGCCATCATGTCAATATGGACCAAAATCTCTGAGGAATGCTTCCAGCACCTTGTTGAATCTATGCCACGAAGAATTGAGGCAGTTCTGAAGGCAAAAGGGGGTCCAACCCGTTACTAGCATGGTGTACCTAATAAAGTGGCCGGTGAGTGTATATATATATATATAAAACGAAACCCGACTTTGGAGCGAAGATCGCCGACGGCCGACCCGATCCCACAGTGAGATCGGGTCGGGTTTCACGAAACCCGACTTTCCCAAAAGTTGGCGACTTTTGAAATTGGCCGATCTGTTTCGCTCAACCCTAGTTAACACCAGTTGATCGATACAGGACGTCTGCTTGTCCACTAGGTTGTCTGACCTTCTTCTATACTTTGATTTTTTTATTTACATCATTTTCATGATATGCATAAAGGGGTAAGGGTGAGCACAGACAGCAGGCAACTGTCTAAATCTGCGTTCAGCAGAGATTTGGGACACCATCATGCACATTAAGTGTTTGGCTAATGCGGCCAAAATTATCAGCATCATTCATTTAAAGCTGGATTCCTATCTTGGGAATTTACATCTTATCTAGGACATGCCATAAATATCAGATGATTGTGGGTACCACTTTTGGAATAGATAAAGCCACACTTCCATGGGAGTTCAGAAAGATGGCAAGTTTGCTTCCCTGTGAATTTGCCATAAAAGTCTATTCCCCTTCAATACCTTTGGCCACATTACTTGCTGATTTTATGAGATCAATATGAACATGATGCACAGCTCATATGTTCACCTAAAAACACTTTTCTAGTGGACCAGTCTACCTGTAGTTTTGAACATTGCAGGTTTACTCAAATATTTCTATGACCTTATCTCTTATGCTTGAGCCTTTTCATATTTCAGTTGTGCATTGTGCATGCTTGAGGCATTTGCAGTGTACAGTTGGATGAGGAGCTTGGTGCCATGTTTTTGGAGCCTAGCACTATGCATGCATTGAGCTACACTCATTCTATGCCACCAAGACCTGTTAACTTACTCTCCAGTTCTCATTGCTATGCTGTTCCTAACTGCTCAGACTCACTTACTGGTCTTTGCTGCTTCTCTCTTCTTTTGAGTAAGTCTAGGTCATTCAATGTTCACATGTTTAGACCACAATATGGTGACAAGCAAAATGGTGCTGCACTGTTTCTAAACATTATTCTCCACCTCCTTTACTAAACACCCAAAAGAGTAGGGCTGGAGTGACGTCAGCAGTTGATGCCCACCTTTTCAGTTATTATAATGCTAGTTGGCATTACTACATGTGATGGCGGTGGGTATAGACTACCTGTGCAACTGGCTGGGCTTACCCAGGGGGGCCTGACTAAGTGACTACTCAGTTTTCTCTAGAGCCGATAATAGTGAGGATAGGCTTGGGCTATAGGTAGTCACCAGGTGCCACTCCAAGGCGGCTGACTCACAGGTCAAGGCAAAAATACAGAGCACAGAGGTTCAAAGACAGAAGAGTCAGGCAGTCTGAGGTTGGGACAGGCAGCACAGATTCAAGATATGTAGCTGGGGTCACGAATGTACAGATCAGACAGGACGGGAAGACAAAAGCCAGGTCAGTAATAGGATAAATGGAGAAAAACAACACCTTCCCAGAGCACAAGTTACTAACTGCAATAGAAACTAAGCTCCAGCAATGTGTGGAGGGAGGAGCTACCTAATATACCACCTTCTGACAAAGGACAGGCCAGGGAAACTAATAACTGCAGGACCCATTGGCTGCAAGTTCCTGCAAAGTTTGGCGACACCTCCCTATAGTGGGATGGAGACTCTCCAGCAGAAGGAGATATATCAGAGCTGGAGATGGTGCACAAATCAGCTCACACACTGGGGGGAGCAAAGCAGTGCATATGGTGAGAAGGGTGGCACTTATCACGCACGCTTGTCATGGGTGTAACACTATAATAGGTTTTGGCATATGTGTGCAGATCCTCTCACTAGTGCCTAAAATTGACAGGTTTGGAAATTATTTTTTAATTTTTAATTTTTTTGGTTTATTTTTAACAAATATTACTAGCTGTGTGTAAAAAATAATTTTTAATTCAGCAAAAAAAATTGGATGACACATTCCCTTTGATTTTAATAGGCAGAAATAACTTGTACATGCTATATCCAGGGCTGCCGCTAGGAATTTCAGGGCCCCATAGTGGCAACATTTTCGGAACCCCATTGATACTCTGCCCAGGCTCCACCCCTTGAACTGTCCGTAGTCCCACCACTCTCTCTCGGAAAAGCTCCACCTCTCACCACATCCTCACCAATCACACAATAACAGTTCCCATCACCAAATCACATACATAGCCAGCAGCTTTTGTTTTGGCCAAAAGATTTTTTAATCTGCTACCATAACAAGGTAGATTCTTTTGGCTGGATCCTACTCTACTCTAACCTATTAAACATTTGTTAAAATATCCAATACAATTTAGGTATATTTTTATTTATATTTCAATTTTTAAAATGACCAATAATATCACATACAAGGGACAAACGGCACCATGCCATGACCAGTCCACATACCACCACCACATAGTGACCAAATAAAACCACAAACAAGGGACAAATACTGCCACACCATGACCAGACACCATATTACCACCACATATCGACCTATAATACCACATACAAAGGAACAAATACAGTCACACCATGGCTGGACCACATAATACCACCACATAATAACCAAATACTACAACACTGTTCATTAATAAAAAAAAACTAATATCACCATAAGTGCTATTATACACAAGAGATCTGTACTTAGTATGTAGTGTTCATGTACAGGTAATACAGTGATCACAGTGACATTATACACAGAAGATCTGTTTACAGTATCAGTGGACAGGAAATACAGTGATGACTGGTGACATTGTACATAGGAGCTCTGTATATAGTGTCAGTGTATAATGTCAGTGTACAGGTAACACACTGACTCCTTCATCTTTGCTTTTCATCTTCATCCAGCACAGACCACAATCATGTTTTCCAGCCAAGGCTCATCTCTGCAGGAAATAACAGTTATCTAGAGTACCGCTTGCAGAGCACATTATTTAATGTTTTCCCAACTTCTACACTACACTAGATGATTAAAAAATCGACATAGTGTAGCTCTGCACAGTAACAGGACCGCCCCATTGAAAACAGTATCCACAAAAGGATAAAATACATCACTGCAGTAATAATATCCCTTAATTAGAGCCTAGAGTAATAATATCCCCCATCCTGGCCCCTGTGGGACCACAATTTGTTTCAACGGTTAAACCGTCTTCATCTGAAGAAGACGGTTTAACAGTTGAAACGCATTATGGGTTAAAAACCTTGTTTTGGTCTCATTTCCAGCGCTCCTAGGACCGTTATTATTATTTTCTACTGCATTTTGTGTCCTCCTAGAACAGTGTTTCTCAACTCCAGTCCTCAAGATCCCACAACAGGTCATGTTTTCAGGATTTCCTTAGCATTGCATAGGCGATGGATTTAATGCTTGAGCAGGTGATGAAATTATCACCTGTGCAATACTAAGGAAATCCTGAAAACATGACCTGTTGGTGGGTCTTGAGGACTGGAGTTGAGAAACACTGTCCTAGAAGGTTAACGGCTGGAGCTGCGGTGAACCTTTTGCCTTCAATTTTAACTGTGACCCTCACAGCGCTCCCTAGTGACTGCTTTCTTTTCCCTTGAATTTTAATGTAGTATGACATGCCTGCCTTTTTCATGGTTCATACAACTTATTTGTGAACTGCCAGGCAGCACTGACTTGATTCTGTCTCTTGTTGTTCTCATACCTACAGCAAGAGATCAACACTGATACATTTTGAGCTCAAAAGGGGTCATATGGATTTTCCAGGTGGAAAATCCATGATATACTTGTAGTACAGTACCAGCATTATGGGTTAAATTTTAAGGCAAAGATGCATGTTAGTGATTTGCCATATTAATTGTGTACATTATACTGCTGATATTCACAGTGGATTTCACCCTTTGCACAATTTTCAGTAGAATCTATGGCATGTGAACTTGGCTGCAGATTTTCCACTTTGAAAAATCAGCAGCTGTAACGTCGCATATCAAGGCAGCTGTTTTGCGAATCTCTGACTTTTTTATATAGAGGTTGTAGAGTCAAGAACTGCCCAAAAGGACCTACCAAACCACATCATCGCCACCTGTGATACATATCTGGTGCGCAATTGCTTCGTTTACCAGAGGGAGTGACGCAGGTGATAGGGCAGGCGGCAGCAGAGAAAGCACTCTTTATTGCAATGTACTGATGAGCCTTCTTTACAAAAGTATAGAGGAGTGAAAAGGCCATGTATATTCTGCTTATATGACTTTAGTGTCATTGGCAGTCACTCAGTTTCTCTCTCTGATGCTGATTTTTGATGTTTCATTATTATATTATTTTTATGCATGTATTGAATATTCAGAAAGTTGTACATTACATTTCTGAGACTAAGCTGAATGTAAAAAATATTATGTTCTATTCCTATAATTCAATGTTTCATTCCCACCATCACAACCGCATGCAGAATACAGAGAAACAATTCGTGGTAGATTGCGGTCTATGGCAGATCTGTCTGATGGTAAAATCAGTGTGATGGTTTCAGAACTGAATTGCTAACTGATATAATTGCTAGGATTTAATCTTGTGGTATAAGTGGGGACTGGAGTGTTCATTTGTGGTGTAAAGTGTAACTAAGCTCTGAAAATATTTTTGATATATTTTTTTTATATATTTTTGATATAATGTGTCTGTTGATTGGCAGGGATCTTGCCCCAAAGTGCACATCATTGCTGAAGTGTGCACCATGCTAAGTCCAGGCTTTTCAAAGTTTCGTAGCACTTTAATCACTGTTTTGAACTATGGAGAGGTAATATTATGTGGCCATTTTTGTTATGCCTTTTTTCACATTACCGTTGTTAGCTAAATTCCCTATACTGTTGTTACTGGCTGACACCAGTGTACAGAATCAGTGATCTTCCTCGTCTGTTGAATGTTCTGCTCTCTCCACCCATTTATCTGTGGCCAGGTAGTTGCAGGTTTCTATGAGCATTGCTTGGTCTTGTGACGTATGTGTGACTTTCATGCTTCTTGCTTTTTTTTCCACAACTCACAAGAGGTGGGCTAGCAGCAAAGAAGATGATGCATTCTATGAGTCCCTGGATAGAGCATGAGAAGGGCAATATGCTGGCACACTAGTCAGTGTGGCTAGCAGCAATCAGAACTTGCAGTTAATGCTCCCCTTGTTTGTCAAAAACTTTGGAAACTTAAGCATTTGGATTGCTGAGTACTGCTCACTCCCACCATTTCCTTTTATTACAGCGTCAGGAGAGGAGGAAGCTGCAGCATGAGAGTGTGATGTTACATGGGGCGGTAGTCGTGGGCAAGGTACTTGTCTGCTGCTTCCCGGCACGTTACATGAAAGTGGGAGTCCTGGATGAGCGGGTGCTACACCCCTGCAGGCCGCATGTAACCAATGTTGCTGGTATTGCTACCTTCAGTAGTTATATAATCTGGACCTTTCTGCTAGGTATCCTCTCCAGGACCCATCTTTCCAATTGATCACTCTGGCTCTCAGTCACTTATCCCAATTTTGTTATTTTCTTTCAGTCTCCTATTACTTTAAGAACATCCCAGAGTGCGGCACTGCTCACAATGGACTTTAGGTCCTCTAATTATGCACCCTAGGCCCTATCTTCCTTTCTAACAGGAAATTGTCACTTTCCTTTCAACTTATTTCCTCCAAGTCTGGGTTAGTCCCAAACATTAGCTCTCACTATCCCTATCCTCAAACCTCAGACATTATTCATATTACTAAAATCTTTAATGCATATCACCATTTACCTTACATATCACAGGTCACATTACTTGTTTCTTCAACAGGTAAACATGGGCAATGTGTCCATCTCCTTACACAAGCAGTGAACATTATGGTAGGAGCAGCATTTGTCGCATTCAATGCTCTGTATTTACTCCAGGTATTTGGAAATAATGCCCCGATACCTGTGGTAAATTACATTATAGCGCAGTACTCCACCTCTACCGGCGCTGTGATGATAGGAAGCGACAGTAAGGATTTGTCAGAGTGGTCAAATGAGACACATTAGCCTCACATCAGTCAGATACTGACAAGGCTGTTATTAACTCTTGGAATCCTTCCCCTGAACTAATACATTAATAGACTATTCTTAAACAAGAGAAACAATGGAAGCTTTTATAGAAAGTTAAAATACAATCTTTATTAGGAAATAAAAACACGGCACATACCAAAATTGTGATGATAGTGCAATACAAAAAAGAATGACAAAACTGACATAAGACACCAGATAAGTGAGATTTGACCGCACAAAAAGTGTAGTATGTTAGGGAGAAGTCCCATAAAAAAAGGCATAGGCATGTGTCTTAAACCTCCAAAACACCCATAACCGTTCTCAGGGATATATCATAAATCCCTTGCTTGAATTTGTAGCGGAAACTGGGTCCATACCAGGAACCGGTAATCAAATATAGGGGAAAGAGCGGAGAAAGCTGAAAGATGCCTCACCTAAATGTGGGTAAACCTCTGTACGCACCCCGACGCGCGTTTCGCCGCCATTATGGCCTTGCTTCTTCAAGGGGAAGTGTGTTATTAGTTGCCTACAGGACCTTAAATAGTGTAACACATAAACCACCTGATAGATCACATGGCGCTGTGTGTATATAGCGCATGCGCGCGACGTCGTCCGGGTCCGCCCACCCGCGTCCGGACGTGCCCAGCCCCGGAGCCGGCGAGAACAGCTGTTCTCGCCCGAAGCCGCTGCAGGACGTTGCCGGAAGCAGGGGGGCGGAGCCAAGACGGAGCCGCGCGCACGCGCATCACAGCGCCAGGGAGAACCGCTCAGTACCAACCATTGAGACGCCAAAAGACACAGCGCCAACCGAGGAGATTCAGAAACCATTAGGGCACAAACAATCAATAAGACAATGAACATCTGAGAAAACTTTCTACACATCCAAAGATAATTATAAAATGCCCATAATGTTCAATAAATATACCACATGAGAAAAATGAATGAAAAATACACATAGAAAAAGGGGGGGATCCTCAAAAACTTTCTCCTTAGTAGTGCAGATATTACAACCCATTTGTCTTCTGGGTTCATGGTCTATTCTGATGTTAAGCGGATTTCAGTTCGTTTACAAGAGTCCCATGATGGAGGATGAACATCAGATCCAGGTGGGGAATAAAATCTAGACACAATATAATATAAAAAGAACATGTTAAAAACAACAACTTATATACACTTAAAATACAGGGTCAGGGAGAGTGTAGGGAAGGCAGACACAAACAGGCACACAAGGTAATGAGAACGGATAAAGAACCGCGCATATCTTTTACAAATAAGGCGCAAAATTGAGTGCTTCGTTCAATCCAGCGGGTTTCGTGGTTCCAAGTGTGACAATCCACTTTAGTTCCCGCTGTGCTAGTAGTTTCTTTACGTTTCCACCCCTGATGCCGACATGTACCACATCAATGCCCCTAACTTTGAAACTTTTGGGATCACTCTTATGTACTAGTCGGAAATGACGTGGAATTGTCTTTAAAGTTGATATGTCTTCCACAGATTTGGCCGCACCAATGTCCCTCACATGTTCTCTAGTGCGGACCCTCAATTCACGCGATGTGAGTCCCACGTATATTAAGGGACAGCCACATGTTGCGTAGTAGATTACGTTTTTCGTACTACATGAAATGTATTCTCTGATATCAAATATTTTGCCGTCCACCGAGCTAAATGAGGATGTTTGAGAGACATTGGTGCATGCCAAACAGTGGCCACATTTAAAGCAGCCCTTTCTGGGTTGTGTTACACCAAAAAAGTTGCGACTTGGGGCCACATAGTGGCTTTGGATAAGTAAGTCATTCAAGTTTTTAGAACGACGAGGGGTCATGAGTGGTCTATCAGCCAGAAAAGGTCTCAGGGAGGGCTCTGCGCTAAGAACGGGCCAATATTTAGTCATAACACTCCGCATAGTATCCCATTCGTGGTTAAACACTGAGATAAAACGTATCTTGTCATCATTTTTCTCCCTAGTTTTTTTATGGTACAGCAGCACGTCCCGAGACACCGACTTAGCTCGATTATAGCCGTTTTTAATGCATCTTTTACTATAACCACGCTGTTCGAATCTTTTCTTCAAATCCGTGGCTTGAACCTCAAATTTTTGATCCGTTGAGCAGATCCGCCTCATCCGTAAAAACTGCCCAACAGAAACGGCCCTGACTGTGGAGTGGCTATGTGCGGTGGTAGCATGTATTAGAGAGTTGACTGATGTCTCCTTGCGGAAGACATCAGTCTGAATCACGGAAGAAACATCAACCTCTAAACTAATGTCCAAAAAATCAATTTTGGTTCTATGATATCGGTAAGTAAGTTTGATATTAAAGTTGTTGTTATTTAGCATAGCCATAAACCCATCGAGCTGCTGCACCGTCCCCCGCCACAAAAATAATACATCATCAATATAACGTAGCCAGCACAGCACATGGTCAGCGGCCCCCGCCCCCGAGCAACCAAATAGACTATTACTGCAGACTTAACCAGAACTGTGAATACAGCATGGCACTTGTAAAAATATGTTTGTTTCCACTTTAATTGCTGCTCAGGTTTCTACACATGGAAGATGTAGGGACATGAGAAAAAAAGATCAGCAAATTGTTTTCTTTTCAGGAGAGTGATAAATTGAGGCAACTATTTATACAATTGAAATGAATTGACAAAATATATTTATACAATAGAAAACATTACAGATTTGATCTCGCCATCTACATTTCTCTGCTCAATAACCTTAGATTGTCTCATTTATAATTGCCCTCAGCATGTATGTAAGCAAATGACTTTTTCCCCTCTTAAAAGCATCTGCTCTCCTTTACCACTAATCTGCACCTCTCCCCTCAGGTCTTTAAATAGGCCATTACGGGAACGTCTCCAACAGAAACAGACTGTCCTTTTGGACCAGTATAACAGATGCTGGGAAATACCAGGGTTTACTAATGTTGTTTGGACGGAACATTTGAAAGTGATTATGTGTAGAAATGGGTTGTTTGTATGGCTTAATATAAAACCAAATCACATCCTGAGCTTAAAATTGTTGGGGAGAACATTAGCAATTGCTTAAATACTTTAAGATCTTTAGCTCCTACTAAAGAAATTATTTTTGTGATCAATGGATATAAACCGCCTAAGGGCATAATGTCCTTATTCAGAAAAGTGGCATGCACAGCTATCTCCAGCGTAGTTATGTGCAATTAAGGCATATTCACATTTTAGATGAGTTGGAGAATCCACAGAATTTTGGAAAGGTATCCAGTCTCACAATATGGTTTCCCAACACAGCTAATTTCATAATGCTACCTGCTTTGTAGAGGCTAATGGAGACCACATTCCAAGTCCTAGCACTTCATAATTCCAAGTTTTAAAGAATGCATTTACCTTTTTATAAAATGTATTTCATTTAATGGATTTTAGCATAAAAAGTCTAAAAAAACAAATGCCACTATATTTCCCTTCACACTTTACATCCTTTAAGATTTAACATTTTCATAGAGGTTGGTTCTCAAATCATTTTTATCAACACTTTCAAATGACCATTGTTCAAAACAAGTACTAGATAAAGCACTGTATGTCAGCAATGTATGGTAGTTGTAAGTGACCATTTTATAGCCATTTTATATAAGCACAGTATGGTAATATTATTTTGTAATATGTGTGTATACTCCACATCTAATATATAAAGCTGAATGTGTGTATGTGTGTATGTGTGTAAGTGTGTGTGTATGTCCGGGATTGGCATCTGAACCGTCGCAGCTACAGCCACAAAATGTTGCACAGTCACACGTCTGGACCCCGAGAGCGTCATAGGCTATGTTGTGAGGTGAAATGTTAACCCCGCGCTTTCCAATTCACTAAACAATTTTGCCCCTGTCTACATAATGGGGAAAAAGTGAAAGGAAAAGTGTTGGAGGCGTCGCAGCTACAGGCACAAAATTTTGCACAGTCACACATCTGGACCCCGAGAGCGTCATAGGCTATGTTGTGAGGTGAAATTTTAACCCCGCACTTTCCAATTCACCAAACACTTTTGCCACTATCTACATAATGGGGAAAAAATGAAAGGAAAAGTGTTGGAGGCAAATTAACAGCTGCCAGATGTGAACAAGGAGGACTTAAAGAATGAGAGCGATGGCGCCAAAGAGTATATACTGTACAGTTGCTAAGGTGGGGCCCCGACATGGGATAATCACCACACCACCACGGGGATATGAACACACACACAAAATGCGCCACACACTACCACGTGGCTCGAACACATATACCACCCTCAGCGCACATATCACCACACATACACCAACCTCGCCACATAAAAGTCGAAACACAAAAGTCGCCGCTCAAAACTCGCCACGCGCAAAACTCTCCACATGCAAAACTCACCACACGTGCAAAACTCACCTCATGGAAAACTCGCCACACGCAAAACTTGCACACGCGGAAAAATTGCCACATGCACAAAAGTTGCAACACATGCAAAAGTTGCCTCACACAAAACTTGCACATACTCAAAATGCACCACACATAAAACTCGCCACGCACAAAACTCGCCGTGCGCAAAACTTGCTGCACACAACTTGCTACACTAACCTGTCACATGCAACTCGACACACAAAAAGTTGCTACACGCATGTCGCCACACAAAAATCATCTCACAAAAGTCGCTACATGCATGTCACCACACGCAACTCAACACACACAACTTGACACATGAAACTTGCCCTAAAACACACACAAGTCTGGTATTATCCTTCAAAAATAAAAATCTGATTAACCCCTTCACCCCCAAGGGTGGTTTGCACGTTATGGACCGGGCCAATTTTTACAATTCTGACCACTGTCCATTTATGAGGTTATAACTCTGGAACGCTTCAACAGATCCTGGTGATTCTGACATTGTTTTCTCGTGACATATTGTACTTCATAATAGTGGTAAAATTTCTTTGATATTACCTGCGTTTATTTGTGAAAAAAATGGAAATTTGGCGAAAATTTTGAAAATTTCGCAATTTTCCAAATTTGAATTTTTATGCAATTAAATCACAGTGATATGTCACATAAAATACTTAATAAGTAACATTTCCCACATGTCTACTTTACATCAGCACCATTTTGGAACCAAAATTTTTTTTTGTTAGGGAGTTATAAGGGTTAAAAGTTGACCAGCAATTTCTCATTTTTACAACACCATTTTTTTTTAGGGACCACATCTCATTTGAAGTCATTTTGAGGGGTCTATATGATAGAAAATACCCAAGTGTGACACCATTCTAAAAACTGCACCCATCAAGGTGCTCAAAACCACATTCAAAAAGTTTATTAACCCTTCAGGTGTTTCACAGGAATTTTTGGAATGTTTAAATAAAAATGAACATTTAACTTTTTTTCACACAAAATTTACTTCAGCTCCAATTTGTTTTATTTTACCAAGGGTAACAGGAAAAAATGGACCCCAAAAGATGTTATACAATTTGTCCTGAGTACGCCGATACTCCATATGTAGGGGTAAACCACTGTTTGGGCGCATGACAGAGCTCGGAAGCGAAGGAGCGCCATTTGACTTTTCAATGCAAAATTGACTGGAATTGAGATGGGACGCCATGTTGCGTTTGGAGAGCCACTGATGTGCCTAAACATTGAAACCCCCCACAAGTGACACCATTTTGGAAAGTAGACCCCCTAAGGAACTTATCTAGATGTGTGGTGAGCACTTTGACCCACCAAGTGCTTCACAGAAGTTTATAATGCAGAACCGTAAAAATAAAAAATCATATTTTTTCACAAAAATGATCTTTTCGCCCCCAATTTTTTATTTTCCCAAGGGTAAGAGAAGAAATTGGACCCCAAAAGTTGTTGTACAATTTGTCCTGAGTACGCTGATACCCCATATGTGGGGGTAAACCACTGTTTGGGCGCATGGGAGAGCTTGGAAGGGAAGGAGCGCCGTTTGACTTTTCACTGCAAAATTGACAGGAATTGAGATGGGACGCCATGTTGCGTTTGGAGAGCCACTGATGTGCCTAAACATTGAAACCCCCCACAAGTGACATCATTTTGGAAAGTAGACCCCCTAAGGAACTTATCTAGATGTGTGGTGAGCACTTTGACCCACCAAGTGCTTCACAGAAGTTTATAATGCAGAACCGTAAAAATAAAAAATCATATTTTTTCACAAAAATGATCTTTTCGCCCCCAATTTTTTATTTTCCCAAGGGTAAGAGAAGAAATTGGACCCCAAAAGTTGTTGTACTATTTGTCCTGAGTACGCTGATACCCGATATGTGGGGGTAAACCACTGTTTGGGCACATGGGAGAGCTCGGAAGGGAAGGAGCGCCGTTTGACTTTTCACTGCAAAATTGACAGGAATTGAGATGGGACGCCATGTTGCGTTTGGAGAGCCACTGATGTGCCTAAACATTGAAACCCACCACAAATGACACCATTTTGGAAAGTAGACCCCCTAAGGAACGTATCTAGATGTGTGGTGAGCACTTTGACCCACCAAGTGCTTCACAGAAGTTTATAATGCAGAACCGTAAAAATAAAAAATCATATTTTTTCACAAAAATGATCTTTTCGCCCCCAATTTTTTATTTTCCCAAGGGTAAGAGAAGAAATTGGACCCCAAAAGTTGTTGTACAATTTGTCCTGAGTACGCTGATACCCCATATGTGGGGGTAAACCACTGTTTGGGCGCATGGGAGAGCTCGGAAGGGAAGAAGCGCCGTTTGACTTTTCACTGCAAAATTGACAGGAATTGAGATGGGATGCCATGTTGCGTTTGGAGAGCCACTGATGTGCCTAAACATTGAAACCCCCCACAAGTGACACCATTTTGGAAAGTAGACCCCCTAAGGAACTTATCTAGATGTGTGGTGAGCACTTTGACCCACCAAGTGCTTCACAGAAGTTTATAATGCAGAACCGTAAAAATAAAAAATCATATTTTTTCACAAAAATGATCTTTTCGCCCCCAATTTTTTATTTTCCCAAGAATAAGAGAAGAAATTGGACCCCAAAAGTTGTTGTACAATTTGTCCTGAGTACGCTGATACCCCATATGTGGGGGTAAACCACTGTTTGGGCGCATGGGAGAGCTCGGAAGGGAAGAAGCGCCGTTTGACTTTTCACTGCAAAATTGACAGGAATTGAGATGGGACGCCATGTTGCGTTTGGAGAGCCACTGATGTGCCTAAACATTGAAGCCCCCCACAAGTGACACCAATTTGGAAAGTAGACCCCCTAAGGAACTTATCTAGAGCTGTGGTGAGCACTTTGACCCACCAAGTGCTTCACAGAAGTTTATAATGCAGAGCCGTAAAAATAAAACAAAATTTTTTTCCGACAAAAATTATTTTTTAGCCCCCAGTTTTGTATTTTCCCAAGGGTAACAGGAGAAATTGGACCCCAATAGTTGTTGTCCAATTTGTCCTGAGTACGCTGATACCCCATATGTGGGGGGGAACCACCGTTTGGGCGCATGGGAGGGCTCGGAAGGGATGGAGCGCCATTTGGAATGCAGACTTAGATGGAATGGTCTGCAGGCATCACATTGCGTTTGCAGAGCCCCTAATGTGTCATGAATCCCCAATGGCTAGGGATAGCACAGGACAAGCAAAGTACAAATAAATGACGGACGAGCTCTAGGGTGATGGAACCTGGGCTGACCGCTGCCCTACGCCTGACAAACGCAACTAGAGATAGCCAGGGAGCGTGCCTACGTTGGTTCTAGACGCCACGCACCAGCCTAAGAGCTAACTAGTACTGCAGAGAAAATAAAGACCTCACTTGCCTCCAGAGGAACGAACCCCAAAAGATATAGTTGCCCCCCACATGTATTGACGGTGAAATGAGAGGAAGGCACACACATAGAGATGATATATATAGCTTTAGCAAATTGAGGCCCGCTGTAAACTAGAAAGCAGAGCGATACAAAAGGGGACAGAGCGGTCAGCAAAAAACCCTAATCAAAAAAACCATCCTGAGATTACAAGAACCCATGTGCCAACTCATGGCACATGGGGAGAACCTCAGTCCACTAGAGCTACCAGCTAGCATAGAGACATTATAAGCAAGCTGGACAAAAAACCAAACAACTGAAAATCAGCACTTAGCTTATCCTGAAAGATCTGGGAGCAGGTAGGCAGGAACCAAACAGAGCACATCTGAATACATTGATAGCCGGCAAGGGAAATGACAGAAAGGCCAGGTAAAATAGGAAACACCCAGCCTCTGATGGACAGGTGGAAACCAAAGGCCGCAACCCACCAAAGTCACCCAGTACCAGCAGTAACCACCAGAGGGAGCCCACAAACAGAATCCACAACAGTACCCCCCCCCTTGAGGAGGGGTCACCGAACCCTCACGAGAACCCCCAGGGCGATCAGGGTGAGCTCTATGGAAGGCGCGGACCAAATCAGTCGCATAAACATCGGAGGCGACCACCCAGGAATTATCCTCCTGACCATAACCCTTCCACTTAACCAAATACTGGAGTTTGCGTCTGGAAACACGAGAATCCAAGATCTTTTCAACAACATACTCCAATTCTCCCTCCACCAGCACCGGAGCAGGAGGCTCAACCGAAGGAACAACGGGCACCTCATACCTCCGCAACAACGACCGATGGAACACATTATGAATAGCAAACGATGCTGGGAGATCCAAACGAAAAGATACAGGGTTAAGAATCTCCGAGATCCTATAAGGACCGATGAACCGAGGCTTGAACTTAGGAGAAGAGACCTTCATAGGGACAAAACGAGAAGACAACCACACCAAATCCCCAACAAGAAGTCGGGGACCCACGCGGCGACGGCGATTAGCAAACTGCTGAGTCTTCTCCTGAGATAACTTCAAATTGTCCACCACCTGATTCCAAATCTGATGTAGCCTGTCCACCACCACGTCCACTCCAGGACAATCCGAAGACTCCACCTGACCAGAGGAAAAACGAGGATGAAACCCCGAATTACAAAAAAAAGGAGAGACCAACGTGGCAGAACTAGCCCGATTATTAAGAGCAAATTCGGCCAGTGGCAAAAAAGCAACCCAGTCATCTTGATCAGCAGAAACAAAACACCTCAAATAAGTTTCCAAGGTCTGATTAGTTCGCTCCGTCTGGCCATTTGTCTGAGGATGGAATGCAGACGAGAAAGACAAATCAATGCCCATCTTGGCACAGAACGTCCGCCAAAATCTAGACACAAACTGGGATCCCCTGTCAGAAACGATATTCTCCGGAATCCCATGCAAACGAACCACGTTCTGAAAAAATAAAGGGACCAACTCAGAGGAGGAGGGCAACTTAGGCAAGGGTACCAAATGAACCATCTTAGAAAAGCGGTCACACACAACCCAGATAACGGACATTTTCTGTGAAACCGGAAGATCCGAAACAAAATCCATGGAAATGTGCGTCCAAGGCCCCCTCGGGATGGGCAAAGATAACAACAACCCACTGGCCCGTGAACAGCAAGGCTTAGCTCGAGCACACACTTCACAAGACTGCACAAATGTACGCACATCCCTAGACAAGGAAGGCCACCAAAAAGACCTGGCCACCAAGTCTCTAGTACCAAATATTCCAGGATGACCGGCCAACACAGAAGAATGGACCTCGGAGATGACTCTACTGGTCCAATCATCCGGAACAAACAGTCTTTCTGGTGGACATCGATCCGGTTTATCCGCCTGAAACTCCTGCAATGCGCGTCGCAAGTCTGGGGATACGGCGGACAATATTACCCCATCCCTAAGGATACCAGTAGGCCCAGTGTCTCCAGGAGAGTCAGGCACAAAACTCCTGGAAAGAGCATCTGCCTTCACATTCTTTGAACCTGGCAGGTATGAAACCACGAAATTGAAACGAGAAAAAAATAACGACCAACGAGCCTGTCTAGGATTCAAACGCCTGGCAGACTCAAGGTAAATGAGATTCTTGTGATCAGTCAAGACCACCACACGATGTTTAGCACCCTCAAGCCAATGACGCCACTCCTCAAATGCCCACTTCATGGCCAAAAGCTCCCGATTACCCACATCATAATTGCGCTCGGCGGGCGAGAATTTTCTAGAGAAGAAAGCACATGGCTTCATCACCGAGCCATTAGAACTTCTCTGTGACAAAACCGCCCCCGCTCCAATCTCGGAAGCATCAACCTCAACCTGAAAAGGAAGTGAAACATCTGGTTGACACAACACAGGAGCAGAAGAAAACCGGCGCTTAAGTTCCTGAAAGGCCTCCACGGCCGCAGTAGACCAATCAGCAACATCAGCACCCTTTTTAGTCAAATCAGTCAAAGGTTTAACAATACTGGAAAAATTAGCAATGAACCGACGATAAAAATTAGCAAACCCCAAGAACTTCTGAAGGCTCTTAACAGATGTAGGTTGTGTCCAGTCACAAATAGCCTGAACCTTGACGGGATCCATCTCAATAGTAGAAGGAGAAAAAATGTACCCCAAAAAAGAAATCTTCTGGACTCCGAAGAGACACTTTGAGCCCTTCACAAACAGAGAATTGGCCCGCAGAACCTGAAACACCTTCCTGACCTGTAGAACATGAGACTCCCAGTCATCAGAAAACACCAAAATATCATCCAAATACACAATCATAAACTTATCCAGATATTCACGGAAAATATTGTGCATAAAGGACTGAAAAACTGACGGAGCATTGGAGAGTCCAAAAGGCATTACCAAATACTCAAAATGGCCCTCAGGCGTATTAAATGCGGTTTTCCACTCATCACCCTGTTTTATCCGCACCAGATTATACGCACCACGAAGATCTATCTTAGTGAACCACCTAGCCCCCTTAATGCGAGCAAACAAATCAGTTAATAATGGCAATGGATACTGATATTTGACTGTAATCTTATTCAGAAGGCGATAATCTATACAAGGCCTCAGGGAACCATCTTTTTTTGCCACGAAAAAAAAACCTGCTCCCAGAGGGGACGAAGATGGACGAATATGTCCCTTTTCCAAGGACTCCTTAATATAATTCCGCATAGCAGTATGCTCTGGCAGTGACAGATTAAATAAACGACCCTTAGGGAACTTACTGCCAGGAATCAATTCTATAGCACAGTCACACTCTCTATGAGGAGGGAGCGAATTGAGCTTAGGCTCCTCAAAAACATCCCTATAGTCAGACAAAAACGCAGGGATCTCAGAAGGAGTAGATGAAGCGATTGAAATCGGAGGTGCATCATCATGAACCCCCTGACATCCCCAGCTTAGCACAGACATTGTTTTCCAGTCCAGGACAGGATTATGAGTTTGTAACCATGGCAGACCAAGCACTAGTACATCATGTAAATTATACAGTACAAGGAAGCGAATCACCTCCTGATGAACGGGAGTCATGCGCATGGTCACTTGTGTCCAATACTGCGGTTTATTCATAGCCAATGGTGTAGAGTCAATTCCTTTCAGAGGAATAGGAACTTCCAGAGGCTCCAGACTAAAACTGCAGCGTTTAGCAAATGACCAAACCATAAGACTCAGGGCAGCGCCCGAATCCACATAGGCATCGACGGAAATGGAAGACAGTGAAAAAATCAGAGTCACAGACAAAATGAACTTAGGCTGCAGAGTACCAATGGCAAAAGATTTATCAACCCTTTTTGTGCGTTTAGAGCATGCTGATATAACATGAGCTGAATCACCACAATAAAAACACAATCCATTCTTCCGCCTATGATTTTGCCGTTCACTTCTGGACTGAATTCTATCACATTGCATAATCTCAGGTGCCTGTTCAGAAGACACCGCCAACTGGTGCATGGGTTTGCGCTCCCGTAAACGCTGATCAATCTGAATGGCCATAGTCATAGACCCATTCAGACCTGTAGGCGTAGGGAACCCCACCATAATATCCTTAATGGCCTCAGAAAGACCATTTCTGAAGTTTGCAGCCAGGGCGCACTCATTCCACAGAGTAAGCACCGACCATTTCCGAAATTTCTGACAATATATTTCTGCTTCATCATGCCCCAGAGAGAGGGCTAATAAAGCCTTTTCAGCCTGAATCTCTAGGTTAGGTTCCTCATAGAGCAATCCCAATGCCAGAAAAAACGCATCCACACTGAGCAATGCAGGATCCCCTGGTGCCAATGCAAATGCCCAATTCTGAGGGTCGCCCCGCAGGAAAGATATGACAATCCTGACCTGTTGAGCAGGGTCTCCAGAGGAGCGAGATTTTAAAGAAAGAAACAATTTACAATTGTTCCTGAAATTCAGGAAGGTAGATCTATCTCCAGAAAAAAACTCTGGAATAGGAATTCTAGGTTCAGACATGGCAGTGTGAACAACAAAATCCTGTATGTTTTGAACTTTTGCCGTGAGATTACTCAGGCTGGAAGCCAAACTCTGGACATCCATGTTAAACAGCTAAGATCAGAGCCATTCAAGGGTTAAGAGGAGGTAAGAAGCAGCTAGACAGCAATTAAGGGCTAGGCACTGGGCAGCAAAACTCTGAAGGAAAAAAAAAAAAAAATTCCCTTGAACACTTCTTTTTCTCATGCTTCAGCCCAAACAATTAACACTTTGTGGGCCGGCTATACTGTCATGAATCCCCAATGGCTAGGGATAGCACAGGACAAGCAAAGTACAAATAAATGACGGACGAGCTCTAGGGTGATGGAACCTGGGCTGACCGCTGCCCTACGCCTGACAAACGCAACTAGAGATAGCCAGGGAGCGTGCCTACGTTGGTTCTAGACGCCACGCACCAGCCTAAGAGCTAACTAGTACTGCAGAGAAAATAAAGACCTCACTTGCCTCCAGAGGAACGAACCCCAAAAGATATAGTTGCCCCCCACATGTATTGACGGTGAAATGAGAGGAAGGCACACACATAGAGATGATATATATAGCTTTAGCAAATTGAGGCCCGCTGTAAACTAGAAAGCAGAGTGATACAAAAGGGGACTGAGCGGTCAGCAAAAAACCCTAATCAAAAAAACCATCCTGAGATTACAAGAACCCATGTGCCAACTCATGGCACATGGGGAGAACCTCAGTCCACTAGAGCTACCAGCTAGCATAGAGACATTATAAGCAAGCTGGACAAAAAACCAAACAACTGAAAATCAGCACTTAGCTTATCCTGAAAGATCTGGGAGCAGGTAGGCAGGAACCAAACAGAGCACATCTGAATACATTGATAGCCGGCAAGGGAAATGACAGAAAGGCCAGGTAAAATAGGAAACACCCAGCCTCTGATGGACAGGTGGAAACCAAAGGCCGCAACCCACCAAAGTCACCCAGTACCAGCAGTAACCACCAGAGGGAGCCCACAAACAGAATCCACAACACTAATGTACCTAAACAGTAAAACCCCCCCACAAGTGACACCATTTTGGAAAGTAGACCCCCTAAGGAACTCATCTAGATGTGTTGTGAGAGCTTTGAACCCCCAAGTGTTTCACTACAGTTTATAACGCAGAGCCGTGCAAATAAAAAATATTTTTTTTCCACAAAAATTATTTTTTAGCCCCCAGTTTTGTATTTTTCCAAGGGTAACAGGAGAAATTGGACCCTATATATTGTTGTCCAATTTGTCCTGAGTACGCTGATACCTGATATCTGGGGGTGAACCACCGTTTGAGCGCATGGCAGAGCTCGGAAGGGAAGGATCATCATTTGCAATGCAGACTTAGATGGATTGGTCTACAGGCGTCACATTGCGTTTGCAGAGCCCCTAATGTACCTAAACAGTATAAACCCCCCACAAGTGACCCAATATTGGAAACTAGACCCCCCAAGGAACTTATCTAGTTGTGTTGTGAGAACTTTGAACCCCCAAGCGTTTCACTACAGTTTAGAACGCAGAGCCGTGAAGATAAAAAAAATAAAAAATTTCCCCCAAAAATTATTTTTTAGCCCCCAGTTTTGTATTTTCCCAATGATAACAGGAGAAATTGGACCCCAAAAGTTGTTGTCCAATTTGTCTTGAGTACGCTGATACCCCATATGTGGGGGGGAACCACCGTTTGGGCGCATGGGAGGGCTCGGAAAGAAGGAGCGCCATTTGGAATGCAGACTTAGATGGAATGGTCTGCAGGCGTCACATTGCGTTTGCAGAACCCCTAATGTACCTAAACAGTAAAACCCCCCCACAAGTGACACCATTTTGGAAAGTAGAACCCCTAAGGAACTCATCTAGATGTGTTGTGAGAGCTTTGAACCCCCAAATGTTTCACTACAGTTTATAACGCAGATCCATG
This sequence comes from Ranitomeya variabilis, assembly GCF_051348905.1. Classification (NCBI taxonomy): domain Eukaryota; kingdom Metazoa; phylum Chordata; class Amphibia; order Anura; family Dendrobatidae; genus Ranitomeya; species Ranitomeya variabilis. Next base: position 577,507,189 of record NC_135236.1, read on the forward strand.
CAAATAAAATTTTATTTTTTTTTCCACAAAAATTATTTTTTAGCCCCTAGTTTTGTATTTTCCCAAGGGTAACAGGAGAAATTGGACCCCAAAAGTTGTTCTCCAATGTGTTCCGAGTACGCTGATACCCCATATGTTGGGGTAAACCCCTGTTTGGGCGCACGGGAGAGCTTGGAAGGGAAGAAGCACTGTTTTACTTTTTCAACGCAGAATTGGCTGGAATTGAAATCGGACGCCATGTCACGTTTGGAGAGCCCCTGATGTGCCTAAACAGTGGAAACCCCCCAATTATAACTGAAACCCTAATCCAAACACACCCCTAACCCTAATCCCAACGGTAACCCTAACCACACCTCTAACCCAGACACACCCCTAACCCTAATCCCAACCCTAATCCCAACCGTAAATGTAATCCAAACCCTAACCCTAACTTTAGCCCCAACTCTAGCCCTAACCCTAACCCTAGCCCTAACCCTAATGGGAAAATGGAAATAAATACATTTTTTACATTTTTTTAATTTTTCCCTAACTAAGCGGGTGATGAAGGGGGGTTTGATTTACTTTTATAGCGGGTTATTTAGCAGATTTTTATGATTGGCAGCCATCACACATGAAAGACGCTTTTTATTGCAAAAAATATTTTTTGCGTTACCACATTTTGAGAGCTATAATTTTTCCATATTTGAGACCACAGAGTCATGTGAGGTCTTGTTTTTTGTGGGACGACTTGACGTTTTTATTGGTAACATGTTCGGGCACGGGATATTTTTTTGATCGCTTTTTATTCCGATTTTTGTGAGGCAGAATGACCAAAAACCAGCTATTCATGAATTTCTTTTGGGGGAGGCGTTTATACCGTTCCGCGTTTGGTAAAATTGATAAAGCAGTTTTATTCTTCGGGTCAGTACGATTACAGCGATACCTCATTTATATAATTTTTTTTTTGTTTTGGCGCTTTTATACGATAAAAGCTATTTTATAGAAAAAATAATTATTTTGGCATCGCTTTATTCTGAGGACTATAACTTTTTTATTTTTTCGCACATGATGGTGTATGGTGGCTCGTTTTTTGCGGGACAAGATGACGTTTTCAGCGGTACCATGGTTATTTATATCCGTCTTTTTGATCGCGTGTTATTCCACTTTTTGTTTGGCGGTATGAGAATAAAGCGTTGTTTTTTGCCACGTTTTTTTTTTTTTTTTTTACGGTGTTCACTGAAGGGGTTAACTAGTGATATAGTTTTATAGGTGGGGTCGTTATGGACATGGCGATACTAAATATGTGTACTTTTATTGTTTGTTTGTTTTTTATTTAGATAAAGAAATGTATTTATGGGAATAATATTTTTTTTTTATTTATTTATTTAGGAATTTTTTTTTTATTTTTTTTTTACACATGTGGACATTTTTTTTTAAACTTTTTTACTTTGTCCCAGGGGGGGACATTACAGATCATTGATCTGGCAGTGTGCACAGCACTCTGCCAGATCTGCGATCTGCTGTGCAGGGCTGCAGGCTTACCAAGTGTCTGCTCTGAGCAGACACTCGGTAAGCCACCTCCCTCCCTGCAGGACCCGGATGCCGCGGCCATCTTGGATCCGGGACCTGCGGTGAGGAGGGAGGTAGGAGACCCTCAGAGCAACGCGATCACATCGCGTTGCTCCGGGGGTCTCAGGGAAGCCCGCAGGGAGCCCCCTCCCTGCGCGATGCTTCCCTATACCGCCAGCACACCGCGATCATGTTTGATCGCGGTGTGCCGGGGGTTAATGTGCCGGGGGCGGTCCGTGACCGCTCCTGGCACATAGTGCCGGATGTCAGCTGCGATAGTCAGCTGACACCCGGCCGCGATCGGCCGCGCTCCCCCCGTGAGCGCGGCCGATCGCGTATGACGTACTATTCCGTCCTTGGGAAGTAGGGCCCACCCCACATGGACGGAATAGTACGTCTAATGACAGAAAGGGGTTAATAAGCAGACAAACTACAAGAGCAACAAATGTACCATATAGGAATCCGGCAGCTGTCAGTCACATGACCTGTCTATTATGTGTATGTGTGAGCTAATATATACTGCCAGGGGGTGGGCTTACTGTTGGCTGGGGATTTATCAGGCTGCCAATTTAGCTTACAAATACTGAGGTAAAAATACTGACCAAATAAGGTGTGAACGAGGTCTAATACAGGAGGAGATGACATACAGATATATACTATTTACAGGGGATATGACACACAGGTATATACTATATACAGGAGGAGATGACACACAGATATATACTATATACAGGAGAGATAACACACAGGTATATACTATATAGAGGAGGAGATGACATACAGGTACATACTACATACAGGAGGAGATGACATACAGGTATATACTATATACAGGAGGAGATGACACACAGGTATATACTATATACAGGAGCAGATTACCTACAGGTATATAGTATATACAGAAGGAGATGACATACAGGTATATACTATATACAGGAGGCGATGACACACAGATATATACTATATATACTGTAGGTGAGATGACACGCAGGTATATACTATATACAGGAGGAGATTACATACAGGTATATACTATATATAGGAGGAGATGACATACAGGTATATACTATATACAGGGGAGATGACACACAGCAGGTATATACTATATACAGGGGAGATGACATACAGGTATATACTATATACAGGAGATGACATACAGGTGTATACTATATATAAGGGAGATGACAAACATGTATATACTGAGGTGAAAATGAGAGGTGTGAGGTGAAAATGAAAAGGTGTGAGTGCAAAATGAGAGGAGTGAGGGAAAATAGTGGAGTGATCGGAAAATGACATATGTGAGGTCGAAATGACAAGTGTTAGGGGGGAATGAGAGGAGTGAGGGGGAAAATAAGAGGAGTGAGGGGGAAAATGAGAGGTGTGAGGGAGAAAATGAGAGATGTGAGGGGGAAAATGAAAGATGTGATGGGGAAAATGAGAGGCGTGATGGGAAAATAAGAGAAGTGAGGTGCTATAACTAACCACAGATATTTACTATGCCCAGGCAACGCCGGGCTCTTCAGCTAGTTCATTATAAATTTTAATTCCTTAGCATTCAAAATGCCCGATGATTTACCTCTCTGTGCTAGGACATTAAGCTTACTAATATAATGTGAAGTAGGGTCCCCAGTCAGTTGTTTATAGGTTACTTGATCCTGTAAGAGTCTAATTGATTCCTTATGGTACATAGATCGGTCAAGAACTACTATCCCCCCCCCTTGTCCTCAGGCCGTACAATAATATTTAGATTGTTTTGAAGGTCTTTTATTGCCTTTTTCTCCTTAGATGTTAAATTATGTGGAGCATATTTGGGGTTTTTGGGATTAATTCTCCTTATGTCCTTTGATACAAGCATGTCAAATGTGTGGAAAGCACTAGAATATTCCTGAACCTCCTTCCCTCCTTTTTTAGTTATGGCTGTATTAATAAAAATGAAGACAACTTAATAATAATAAAAATAAAAATGAAGATAACGTAGTTTAATTTAATTTATTTTATATAGCTATTGTTGGCAATCCCACTACATATTGTTGCAGCATCCCACACATTACATGAATATAGGGGTGTTATTATAATAAATCAGTGGGAGCAATTATTGCGCACTTATATTCCTTTTAGGGGTTAATTTGTTAATTTGTTAATTCGTCAATTACACTGGTAAACTATATATAGCAATCGGCAGTGAGGGGGCGGTAACCCTGACGAAGAGGGACGGAGTCCCTCGAAACGCATTGGTTAGTTTCTTGCCCCGCTCTACACTCCATAGTTTTTGTGATGTCACACGCTGCTGGGCTGAGTAGTGTCGGCCATTTTTTCACACGCGCATCCAGGATCGCTACCGGCCGGAGCGCTTCTGGCTCTGCGCATTTCTCAACTACGGGCATTTTCGCAGTCTACTCTTGCCGCCAGGTGTCCGGAATTTACGGCAACCGATATTTACAGCAAGCAACCAGTACCGCTATGCCAGTCGTAATCCCTATTGTGCCATCTCTTAGGTAAGGAGCAGTGCTCACCCTTTTTTTTTTTTCTTTGCATTACCACTAATAGTTTTTGGCTATTCTAGAGGCAATAGCTTGTGGTTACAGTTAGGTTTTTTGCAAAACCCACATCAGGTCACTAGTACATTAGTGTTTTAGCGCGATATCGTATCTTTATGTTTGATTTTTTAAGTATGTTTGGGGTCATTCTCTTGCTGGACACAAACCCCTCTTTCTGACACTGGGCACTACATTGCGACCCAAAATCCTTTGGTAATCTTCAGATTTCATGATGCCTTGCATACAGTCAAGGTACCCAGTGGCAGAGGCAGCAAACCACCCCAAAAAATCTTTTTTTTACTCACACCAAATTTGAGTGTAAATACTGTGTTCCTTTCTTTATAGGCCTCATTCCGTTTTTGGTAAACAGTAGAATGTTGAGCTTTACCAAAAAGCAAAACTAAAAATTTTGGTCTTATCTGTCCACAAGATGTTTTCCCAGAATGATTTTAGGTTACTTACATACATTTTGGCAAACTGCAGTCTAGCTTTTTATATATCTGTATAAGAAAACAACTGCGGGCGCTGCACACTGCGTATAAGCACTAGTAATCCTACTGCTGCAGATAAACGGACATAACTACCACAAAAAGTCCGAAATGGAGTAAAAAAAAACACCAAAGATAAATTAATATATATATACCCGCGCTGTAGATTACAAAAAAATCTATCTGTTAGTGAGAGTACAATATTTTGCATAGATCACTCAATATGCACTCTACCATCAGTCATCCAGTTTAAAATTAGTTGTTATGTTGCCTTTAAAAATATGTATGTTAATATTTACCGGGCGTTTTGTAGTCCAAGTCTCCTGAATTGGTATCCTCAATTCCCGCGTGTAGCACGGTCTGGATCCTCTAAATAGGCGAAATAATTGTACTTCCAACGTTCTCACGTTCTTTCCTTTTGCTCAAAATATGAGAACCGGGTGAAAGAGATCTGTCCCGGCCGGTGACAGTCACCCCTTATCTCATTAATAGTGAGCCCGGATCTTCAGCGTGTGCCAGCGCTTCCACACGCTTAATGCCGACGAGGCGCAGAGAAGCTGCAGGACCTCGTGTGACGTCACTATCACGTGATGTTACACGTGAGCGGCTGAAAACTGCACAAAGAACCAAAAAGGAGCTATCCAACGCGTTTCGAAGTCGGCGGACTTCTTCCTCAGACCCTGAGGAAGAAGTCCGCCGACTTCGAAACGCGTTGGATAGCTCCTTTTCGGTTCTTTGTGCAGTTTTCAGCCGCTCACGTGTAACATCACGTGATAGTGACGTCACACGAGGTCCTGCAGCTTCTCTGCGCCTCGTCGGCATTAAGCGTGTGGAAGCGCTGGCACACGCTGAAGATCCGGGCTCACTATTAATGAGATAAGGGGTGACTGTCACCGGCCGGGACAGATCTCTTTCACCCGGTTCTCATATTTTGAGCAAAAGGAAAGAACGTGAGAACGTTGGAAGTACAATTATTTCGCCTATTTAGAGGATCCAGACCGTGCTACACGCGGGAATTGAGGATACCAATTCAGGAGACTTGGACTACAAAACGCCCGGTAAATATTAACATACATATTTTTAAAGGCAACATAACAACTAATTTTAAACTGGATGACTGATGGTAGAGTGCATATTGAGTGATCTATGCAAAATATTGTACTCTCACTAACAGATAGATTTTTTTGTAATCTACAGCGCGGGTATATATATATTAATTTATCTTTTTATATATCTACTTCAGCAATGGGGTCCTCTTAGGTCTCCTGCCATAGCAGTTCATATCATTCAAATGTGACCGGATAGTTTGAGCTAACACTGATGCACCCTGGGCCGGCAGAAGATCTTGAGTTTCTTTGGAACTTGATTGGGGCTTAATTCGGGCTGCTTATCCATCATCCAGACTATCTTGCATTGCAATCTTTTATCAATTTTTCTCTGCCGTTCACATCCAGAGAGATTAGCTAGTGCATTGGTCTGTAAACTTCTTGATTATGTTGCTCATCGTGGACAAATGAACATGAAGATCCCTGGAGATAGACTTGTAACCTTGATATTTTTGATATTTTTGAACAATTTTGGCTCTCACATCCTTAGACAGTTCTATTTTCCTCTTTCTGTTTGCCATGCTTAGAGTGGCACATATGGAAAATGCAAAAATTGAGTCAACTACTCCCCTTTTTATCTGGTTTCAGTTGTGATTTTCATATTGACCACATCTGTTACTTACCACAGGTGAGTTTGAATGATGCTTGAAGCAGAGTTGTTTACACAGTTTTGGAAGGATGCCAACAAAATTTTCCAGACCATTTTTAGGCTTTTGTGTGACATTATGTCCAATTTGCCTTTTTTTCTCAGTTTTTTTTTTGTGTTGTTCCAATATACACAAAGAAAATAAACATGTTTAAAACCAAACTTGTGTAATTGTAATAATTTTCTGGTACAAATACTTCATTTTCTAAAACAATTTGAAGGGTCCCAGCAATATTGGCCATGACTATATGTGACCATGATATGTTAAATTATGTGAAAATAATGTCAAATTAAGTGAAACTGGTTTAAATTATGGGGCCCAATATAACTGCAATTACGCCATTTATTTATTGCAAGACTTCTGATATTAGAACAACAGTTCACATAAGGAAAGTGTGCATACTAAGTTTTACAGTATATACACAACAAAATACAACAATTTATTTTTTCTCCTCACTTATCATGCCCATTAAAGAGAACATGTCATGAAAAGAAATACTATTAACCTGCAGATATGGGGTTAATATGCAGGTTAAAAGCATTCCAAAGTCATGTGGTCACCGCACTGAAAGCCCAGATACCGGAAGGAAATGAACTATTGTCCTCTCGGCAGCCTCTGGCTTTCAATCATAGAGGCGCATCCGGCACAGAATTAGGAACTGCTCAATATACAGTAAGTGGCGGCTACAAATACTTGCTGACAGTGACTGACAGCCGGCTCAGCAGGTCATCAGTGCAAAGCCAACTCTGAGTCATGGTCACGACCTCCGCTTACTATGTATTGAGCGGTGACTGAAGCCATGCCTCTATGACTTAAAGCCGATGCTGCCAAGAGCAAAAAAGTTAATTTCCTCTTGGTAGCTAGGCTTTGAGTGTGGTGGCCTCACTGAAGATTACCCATATCTGTAAGTTAATTAAGTTTTTTTTACATAAGAAGTTCTCTTTAATTTCCACAGCACTTTGCATTTCCAGACATCAACATTGAGAACATACAAACTCCTTGCAGATGGAGTTTAGCCTAGGACCCATAAGTGCCAGGCTACACTGTTAACCACTGAGCCACCATGCCACAGGTAATAGAATAATTATAGTGCTTTGGAACAAAGCACTATAATGTTATTCCACCGTGGTAAACTTCTTATTATAGTGCTTTGGAACAAAGCACTATACTGTTATTCCACCGTGGTAAACTTCTTATTATAGTGCTTTGGAACAAAGCACTATACTGTTATTCCACCGTGGTAAACTTCTTATTATAGTGCTTTGGAACAAAGCACTATACTGTTATTCCACCGTGGTAAACTTCTTATTCTTATTATTCAGTCCGCACGTAATGCGGCCCGAACCGCTAAACTCACAGACTCCAGTGAGGTGTCATTTCGAAGCCAGCGTCCCCAAGAGGTGTGCTAAGTATTTTTCGTGCCGATCGGATTTGTAGTTTTTGCGCAATTTGTGTTTGAAGAAAGTCTTTCAATGCGTTTCAATGGAGAAATTTTCCTATACGTTTATACTGGGCTGGTTTCTGAGGCAATTTCTAAAAATAACTGCCACCTGGCTGATTAGCTCATTGATATGCGCAGTCAGACACAGTTACTATGCCAACGCCTATGAAATCTACATCAGCTCACCAGGTCACAAGTTTTGTCAGATAATATCAGCTCTTAAAGTGACAGTACAGCACAATTCCAAACCACTATCTGTAGTTATAGTGCTTTGGAACAAAGCACTATACTGTTATTCCACCGTGGTAAACTTCTTCTTATTCTTATTATTCAGTCCGCACGTAATGCGGCCCGAACCGCTAAACTCACAGACTCCAGTGAGGTGTCATTTCGAAGCCAGCGTCCCCAAGAGGTGTGCTAAGTATTTTTCGTGCCGATCGGATTTGTAGTTTTTGCGCAATTTGTGTTTGAAAAAAGTCTTTCAATGCGTTTCAATGGAGAAATTTTCCTATACGTTTATAATGGGCTGGTTTCTGAGGCAATTTCTAAAAATAACTGCCACCTGGCTGATTAGCTCATTGATATGCGCAGTCAGACACAGTTACTATGCCAACGCCTATGAAGTCTACATCAGCTCACCAGGTCACAAGTTTTGTCAGATAATATCAGCTCTTAAAGTGACAGTACAGCACAATTCCAAACCACTATCCGTAGTCTTATAATTATTAGATGGTGGCCCGATTCTAACTCATCGGGTATTCTAGAATATGCATGTCCACGTAGTATATTGCACAGCCACGCAGTATACAGTGCAGAGCCGCGCAGTAGACAGCGCAGAGCCGCGCAGTACACAGCGCAGAGCCGCGCAGTATAAAGCGCAGAGCCGTGCAGTACACAGCGCAGAGCCGCGCAGTTACCAGCGCAGAGCCGTGCAGTACACAGCGCAGAGCCGCGCAGTATAAAGCGCAGAGCCGTGCAGTACACAGCGCAGAGCTGCGCAGTACACAGCGCAGAGCCGCGCAGTACACAGCGCAGAGCCGCGCAGTATAACGCGCAGAGCCGCGCAGTACACAGCGCAGAGCCGCGCAGTACACAGCGCAGAGCCGTGCAGTACACAGCGCAGAGCCGTGCAGTACACAGTGCAGAGCCGCGCAGTATATAGCGCAGAGCCGCGCAGAGCTGCGCAGTATACAGCGCAGAGCCGCGCAGTATACAGCGCAGAGCCGCGCAGTATACAGCGCAGAACGCGCAGTACACAGTGCAGAGCCGTGCAGTACACAGCGCAGAGCCGCGCAGTACACAGCGCAGAGCCGCGCAGTACACAGCGCAGAGCCACGCAGTATACAGCGCAGAGCCGCGTAGTATACAGCGCAGAGCCACGCAGTATACAGCACAGAGCCACGCAGTATACAGCGCAGAGCCACGTAGTTATACTGCCCAGTCACGTAGTATATTGTCCAGTCACATAGTATACTGCATATCCCTGTTAAAAAAAAAAAAGAATTAAAATAAAAAAGTTACATACTCACCTCCTGGAGCGGCCGGTATCTGATGGTTGTTGCACCTCCTAGAGCGGCCGGTACACGATGCTTGTTGCACCTGGAGTGGCCGGTACCCGATGCTTGTTGCGCGCTCCGGTCCCAAGAGTGCATTGCGGTCTCACGAGATGATGACGTAGCGGTGTTGTGAGACAGAAAGACGGAAGTGCCCTTAGACAATTAGATAGTAGATTACCCCGCTCACCAATTCGGAACCCGAGAGGCCCGGCCCACCAAATCGGACCCCGAGGGGCCCGGCCCACCAAATCGGACCCAGAGTGACCCCGCCCCCTAAATCAGACCCAGAGTGACCCCGCCCACCAAATCGGACCCAGAGTGGCTCCGCCCACCAAATCGGACCCAGAGTGACCCCTTCCACCAAATCAGACCCAGAGTGACCCCTTCCACCAAATCGGACCCAGAGTGACCCCTTCCACCAAATCGGGCCCAGAGTGACCCCGCCCACCAAATCGGACCCAGAGTGACCCCACCCACCAAATCGGACCCTGAGGTGCCCAGCCCACCAAACCAGACCCTGAGGTGCCCAGCCCACCAAATCGGACCGAGTGACCCCACCCACCAAATTGGTCCCTAAGGTGCCCCGCCCACCAAATCGGACCCAGAGTGGCTCCGCCCACCGAATCGGACCCAGAGTGGCCGCGCCCACAGAATCGGACCAAAAGTGACCCCGCCCACCGAATCGGACCTAGATTTACCCCGCCCACAAAATCAGACCCAGATTGACCCAACCCACCAAATCGGACCGCCTGAGGGGCACCCAAGTGTGAAAGTCTTGCAGGGGCAGCCCGGGCACCATTCCAAAGCACTATCTGTAGTTCCTTCAGGAAATACCCATCTAGTCTTATAATTATTAGACTGTGGCCCGATTCTAACTCATCGGGTATTCTAGAATATGCATGTCCACGTAGTATATTGCACAGCCACGCAGTATACAGTGCAGAGCCGTGCAGTACACAGCGCAGAGCCGCGCAGTACACAGCGCAGAGCCGCGCAGTATAAAGCGCAGAGCCGCGCAGTACACAGCGCAGAGCCGCGCAGTACACAGCGCAGAGCCGTGCAGTACACAGCGCAGAGCCGCGCAGTATAAAGCGCAGAGCCGTGCAGTACACAGCGCAGAGCCGCGCAGTACACAGCGCAGAGCCGTGCAGTACACAGCGCAGAGCCGCGCAGTATAAAGCGCAGAGCCGTGCAGTACACAGCGCAGAGCCGCGCAGTACACAGCGCAGAACCGCGCAGTACACAGCGCAGAGCCGCGCAGTATAAAGCGCAGAGCCGCGCAGTACACAGCGCAGATCCGTGCAGTACACAGCGCAGAGCCGTGCAGTACACAGCGCAGAGCCGCGCAGTACACAGCGCAGAGCCGCGCAGTACACAGCGCAGAGCCGCGCAGTACACAGCGCAGAGCCATGCAGTACACAGCGCAAAGCCGCGCAGTATAAAGCGCAGAGCCGCGCAGTACACAGCGCAGAGCCGCGCAGTACACAGCGCAGAGCCGCACAGTATAAAGCGGAGAGCCGCGCAGTACACAGCGCAGAGCCGAGCAGTACACAGCGCAGAGCCGCGCAGTAGACAGCGCAGAGCCGTGCAGTACAGAGCGCAGAGCCGCACAGTATAAAGCGCAGAGCCGCGCAGTATACCGCGCAGAGCCGCGCAGTACACAGCGCAGAGCCGTGCAGTACACAGCGCAGAGCCGCGCAGTATAAAGCGCAGAGCCGTGCAGTACACAGCGCAGAGCCGCGCAGTACACAGCGCAGAGCCGCGCAGTACACAGCGCAGAGCCGCGCAGTACACAGCGCAAAGCCGCGCAGTATAAAGCGCAGAGCCGCGCAGTACACAGCGCAGAGCCGCGCAGTACACAGCGCAGAGCCGCGCAGTACACAGCGCAGAGCCGCGCAGTACACAGCGCAGAGCCGCGCAGTACACAGCAGAGAGCCGCGCAGTACACAGCGCAGAGCCGAGCAGTACACAGCGCAGAGCCGAGCAGTACACAGCGCAGAGCCGCGCAGTACACAGCGCAGAGCCGCGCAGTACACAGTGCAGAGCCGCGCAGTATACAGCGCAGAGCCGCGCAGTACACAGCGCAGAGCCGCGCAGTACAGAGCGCAGAGCCGCACAGTATAAAGCGCAGAGCCGCGCAGTACACAGCGCAGAGCCGCGCAGTACACAGTGCAGAGCCGCACAGTACACAGCACAGAGCCGCGCAGTACACAGCGCAGAGCCACCCAGTATACAGCACAGAGCCGTGCAGTACGCAGCGTAGAGCCACGCAGTATGCAGCGCAGAGCCGCACAGTATACAGCGCTGAGCCGCGTAGTATACAGCGCAGAGCCCCGCAGTATACAGTGCAGAGCCCCGCAGTATACAGCGCAGAGCATTGCAGTACACAGTGCAGAGCCGCGCAGTACACAGCGCAGAGCCGCGCAGTATACAGCGCAGACACGCGCAGTACACAGCACGGACACGCGCAGTACACAGCGCAGAGCCGCGCAGTACACAGCGCAGAGCCGCGTAGTATACAGCGAAGAGCCACGCAGTATATAGCGCAGAGCCGCGAAGTACAAAGCGCAGAGCTGCGCAGTATACAGCGCAGAGCCGCGCAGTATACAGCGCAGAGCCGCGCAGTATACAGCGCAGAATGCGCAGTACACAGCGCAGAGCCGCGCAGTACACAGCGCAGAGCCGTGCAGTACACAGCGCAGAGCCGCGCAGTACACAGCGCAGAGCCGCGCAGTACACAGCGCAGAGCCGCGCAGTACACAGCGCAGAGCCACGCAGTACACAGCGCAGAGCCGCGTAGTATACAGCGCAGAGCCGCGTAGTATACAGCGCAGAGCCACGCAGTATACAGCGCAGAGCCACGCAGTATACAGCGCAGAGCCACGTAGTTATACTGCCCAGTCACGTAGTAAATTGTCCAGTCACATAGTATACTGCATATCCCTGTTAAAAAAAAAAAAAAGAATTAAAATAAAAAAGTTACATACTCACCTCCTGGAGCGGCCGGTATCTGATGGTTGTTGCACCTCCTAGAGCGGCCGGTACACGATGCTTGTTGCACCTGGAGTGGCCGGTACCCGATGCTTGTTGCGCGCTCCGGTCCCAAGAGTGCATTGCGGTCTCACGAGATGATGACGTAGCGGTGTTGTGAGACAGAAAGACGGAAGTGCCCTTAGACAATTATATAGTAGATTACCCCGCTCACCAATTCGGAACCCGAGGGGCCCGGCCCACCAAATCGGACCCCGAGGGGCCCGGCCCACCAAATCGGACCCAGAGTGACCCCGCCCACCAAATCGGACCCAGAGTGACCCCGCCCACCAAATCGGACCCAGAGTGGCTCCGCCCACCAAATCGGACCCAGAGTGACCCCTTCCACCAAATCAGACCCAGAGTGACCCCTTCCACCAAATCAGACCCAGAGTGACCCCTTCCACCAAATCGGACCCAGAGTGACCCCGCCCACCAAATCGGACCCAGAGTGACCCCACCCACCAAATCGGACCCTGAGGTGCCCAGCCCACCAAATCAGACCCTGAGGTGCCCAGCCCACCAAATCGGACCGAGTGACCCCACCCACCAAATTGGTCCCTAAGGTGCCCCGCCCACCAAATCGGACCCAGAGTGGCTCCACCCACCGAATCGGACCCAGAGTGGCCGCGCCCACAGGATCGGACCAAAAGTGACCCCGCCCACCGAATCGGACCTAGATTTACCCCGCCCACAAAATCAGACCCAGATTGACCCAACCCACCAAATCGGACCGCCTGAGGGGCACCCAAGTGTCAAAGTCTTGCAGGGGCAGCCCGGGCACCATTCCAAAGCACTATCTGTAGTTCTTTCAGGAAATACCCATCTAGTTCTTATTATTATTCAGTCCGCACGTAATGCGGCCCGAACCGCTAAACTCACAGACTCCAGTGAGGTGTCATTTCGAAGCCAGCGTTCCTGAGAGGTGTGCTAAGTATTTTTCGTGTCGATCGGATTTGTAGTTTTGGCGCAATTTGTGTTTGAAAAAAGTGTCTCAATGCATTTCAATAGGGAAATTTTCCAATACGTTTATAATGGGCCTGATTTCTGAGGCAATTTCTAAAAATAACTGCCACCTGGCTGATTACCTCATTGATATGCGCAGTGAGACCCAGTTACTATGCCAACGCCTATAAACTCTACCAGCCCACCAGGTCACAAGTTTTGTCAGATAATATCAGCTCTTAAAGTGACAGTACAGCACAATTGCAAAGCACTATCTGTAGTCTTATCATTATTTCCCCGCTCACCAAATCGGACCCAGCCCACCAAATCGGACCAGAGTGCCCCCGCTTGCCAAATCGGACCCAGAGTGCCCCCGCCCGCCAAATCGGACCCAGAGTGGCGCCGCCCGTCAAGTCGGACCCAGAGTGGCGCCGCCCGCCAAATCGGACCCAGAGTGGCGCCGCCCGCCAAATCGGACCCGGAGTGGCGCCGCCCGCCAAATCGGACCCAGAGTGGCGCCGCCCGCCAAATCGGACCCAGAGTGGCGCCGCCCGCCAAATCGGACCCAGAGTGGCGCCGCCCGCCAAATCGGACCCGGAGTGGCGCCGCCCGCCAAATCAGACCCGGAGTGGCGCCGCCCGCCAAATCGGACCCGGAGTGGCGCCGCCCGCCAAATCGGACCCGGAGTGGCGCCGCCCGCCAAATCGGACCCGGAGTGGCACCGCCCGCCAAATCGGACCCGGAGTGGCGCCGCCCGCCAAATCGGACCCCGAGTGGCGCCACCCGCCAAATCGGACCCAGAGTGGCGCTGCCCGCCAAATCGGACCCAGAGTGGCGCCGTCCGCCAAATCGGACCCAGAGTGGCGCCGCCCGCCAAATCAGACCCAGAGTGACCCCGCCCCCCAAATCGGACCCAGAGTGACCCCGCCCCCCAAATCGGACCCAGAGTGGCCTCAACCCTGAGGGGCTACAACTACCAAACCAGCGCCTGAGGGGCACCCAAGTGTGAAAGTCTTGCAGGGGCAGCCCGGGCACCATTCCAAAGCACTATCTGTAGTTCCTTCAGGAAATACCCATCTAGTTCTTATTATTATTATTCAGTCCGCACGTAATGCGACCCGAACCGCTCAACTCTCAGACTCCAGTGAGGTGTCATTTCGAAGCCAGCGTTCCTGAGAGGTGTGCTAAGTATTTTTCGTGTCGATCGGATTTGTAGTTTTGGCGCAATTTGCGTTTGAAAAAAGTGTCTCAATGCATTTCAATAGGTAAATTTTCCAATACGTTTATAATGGGCCTGATTTCTGAGGCAATTTCTAAAAATAACTGCCACCTGGCTGATTAGCTCATTGATATGCGCAGTCAGATCCAGTTACTATGCCAACGCCTACGAGCCCACTAGAAAACAGGTTTTGTCAGTCAGATAATATCAGCTCCTCTCTGTTATCAGCCATTCCCCTGTCCTGCTGTCAGTCTATTTCTCTCTGTTATCAGCCATTCCCCGTACTGCTGTCAGTCTATTTCTCTCTGTTATCAGCCATTCCCGTCCTGCTGTCAGTCTATTCTCTCTGTTATCAGCCATTCCCCGTCCTGCTGCCAGTCTATTTCTCTCTGTTATCAGCCATTCCCTTATCCTGCTGTCAGTCAGAGTGACCCGTCCCACCAAATTGGACCCAGAGTGACCCGTCCCACCAAATTGGACCCAGAGTGACCCGGGCCACCAAATACGACCCAGAGTAACCCGGCCCACCAAATCGGACCCAGAGTGACCCGGCCCACCAAATCGGACCCAGAGTGACCCGGCCCACCAAATCGGACCCAGAGTGACCCGGCCCACCAAATCGGACCCAGAGTGACCCGGCCCACCAAATCAGACCCAGAGTGACCCGGGCCACCAAATCGGACCCAGAGTGACCCGGGCCACCAAATCGGACCCAGAGTGACCCAGGCCACCAAATCAGACCCAGAGTGACCCGGGCCACCAAATCGGACCCAGAGTGACCCGGGCCACCAAATCGGACCCAGAGTGACCCGGGCCACCAAATCGGACCCAGAGTGACCCCGGGCCACCAAATCGGACCCAGAGTGACCCCGGGCCACCAAATCGGACCCAGAGTGACCCGGGCCACCAAATCGGACCCAGAGTGACCCGGGCCACCAAATCGGACCCAGAGTGACCCGGGCCTCCAAATCGGACCCAGAGTGACCCGGGCCACCAAATCGGACCCAGAGTGACCCGGGCCACCAAATCGGCCCCAGAGTGACCCGGGCCACCAAATCGGGCCCAGAGTGACCCGGGCCACCAAATCGGGCCCAGAGTGACCCGGGTTGACCAAATCGGGCCCAGAGTGACCCGGGCCACCAAATCGGGCCCAGAGTGACCCGGGCCACCAAATGGGACCCAGAGTGACCCGGGCCACCAAATGGGACCCAGAGTGACCCGGGCCACCAAATGGGACCCAGAGTGACCTGGGCCACCAAATGGGACCCAGAGTGACCCGGCCCACCAAATGGGACCCAGAGTGACCCGGCCCACCAAATGGGACCCAGAGTGACCCGGCCCACCAAATGGGACCCAGAGTGACCCGGCCCACCAAATGGGACCCAGAGTGACCCGGCCCACCAAATGGGACCCAGAGTGACCCGGCCCACCAAATGGGACCCAGAGTGACCCGGCCCACCAAATCGGACCCAGGGTGACCCGGCCCACCAAATCGGACCCAGAGTGACCCGGCCCACCAAATCGGACCCAGAGTGACCTGGCCCACCAAGCCTCAACCCTGAGGGGCTACAACTACCAAACCAGCGCCTGAGGGGCACCCAAGTGTGAAAGTCTTGCAGGGGCAGCCCGGGCACCATTCCAAAGCACTATCTGTAGTTCCTTCAGGAAATACCCATCTAGTTCTTATTATTATTCAGTCCGCACGTAATGCGGCCCGAACCGCTTCACTCACAGACTCCAGTGAGGTGTCATTTCGAAGCCAGCGTCCCCAAGAGGTGTGCTAAGTATTTTTCGTGTCGATCGGATTTGTAGTTTTGGCGCAATTTGCGTTTGAAAATGTTTTTTTCCCTCATTGTAATGCATTTCAATAGGGAAATTTTCCCATAGGTTATAATGGCCGGGTTTCTGAGGCAATTTGAAATGTACCTGCCACCTGGCTGATTAGCTCATTGATATGCGCAGTCAGGCCCAGTTACTATGCCAACGCCTGCGAACTGTACATGACCACACCAGCACAGTTTTGCCAGATAATATCAGCTCTTAAAGTGATAGCACAGCACAATTTCAAAGCACTATCTGTAGTCTTATTATAATTATTGCCCCGCTCACCAAATCGGACCCAGAGTGGCGCCGCCCGCCAAATCGGACCCAGAGTGTCGCCGCCCGCCAAATCGGACCCAGTGTGGCGCCGCCCGCCAAATCGGACCCAGAGTGGCGCCGCCCGCCAAATCGGACCCAGAGTGGCGCCGCCCGCCAAATCGGACCCAGAGTGGCGCCGCAAGCCAAATCGGACCCAGAGTGGCGCCGCCCGCCAAATCGGACCCAGAGTGGCACCGCCCGCCAAATCGGACCCAGAGTGGTGCCGCCCGCCAAATCGGACCCAGAGTGGCGCCGCCCGCCAAATCGGACCCGGACTGGCGCCGCCCGCCAAATCGGACCCGGACTGGCGCCGCCCGCCAAATCGGACCCGGAGTGGCGCCGCCCGCCAAATCGGACCCGGAGTGGCACCGCCCGCCAAATCGGACCCGGAGTGGCGCCGCCCCCCAAATCGGACCTGGAGTGGCGCTGCCCGCCAAATCGAACCCAGAGTGGCGCCGCCCGCCAAATCGGACCCAGGGTGGCGCCGCCCGCCAAATCGGACCCGGAGTGGCGCCGCCCGCCAAATCGGACCCGGAGTGGCGCCTCCCGCCAAATCGGACCCGGAGTGGCGCCGCCCGCCAAATCGGACCCGGGGTGGCGCCGCCCGCCAAATCGGACCCGGAGTTGCGCAAATCGGACCCGGAGTGGCGCCGCCCACCAAATCGGACCCAGAGTGGCGCCGCCCGCCAAATCGGACCCGGAGTGGCGCCGCCCGCCAAATTGGACCCGGGGTGGCACCGCCCGCCAAATCGGACCCGGAGTGGCGCAAATCGGACCCGGAGTGGCGCCGCCCGCCAAATCGGACCCAGAGTGGCACCGCCCGCCAAATCGGACCCAGAGTGACCCGGGCCGCCAAATCGGACCCAGAGTGGCGCCGCCCGCCAAATCGGACCCAGAGTGGCGCCGCCCGCCAAATCGGACCCAGAGTGGCGCCGCCCGCCAAATCGGACCCAGAGTGGCGCCGCCCGCCAAATCGGACCCAGAGTGACCCGGCCCGCCAAATCGGACCCAGAGTAACCCGGGCCACCAAATCGGACCCAGAGTAACCCGGGCCACCAAATCGGACCCAGAGTGACCCGGGCCACCAAATCGGACCCAGAGTGACCCGGGCCACCAAATCGGACCCAGAGTGACCCGGGCCACCAAATCGGACCCAGAGTGACCCGGGCCACCAAATCGGACCCAGAGTGACCCGGGCCACCAAATCGGACCCAGAGTGACCCGGGCCACCAAATCGGACCCAGAGTGACCCGGGCCACCAAATCGGGCCCAGAGTGACCCGGGTTGACCAAATCGGGCCCAGAGTGACCCGGGTTGACCAAATCGGGCCCAGAGTGACCCGGGCCACCAAATCGGGCCCAGAGTGACCCGGGCCACCAAATGGGACCTAGAATGACCCGGGCCACCAAATGGGACCCAGAGTGACCCGGGCCACCAAATGGGACCCAGAGTGACCCGGCCCACCAAATGGGACCCAGAGTGACCCGGCCCACCAAATGGGACCCAGAGTGACCCGGCCCGCCAAATCGGACCCAGAGTGACCCGGCCCGCCAAATCGGACCCAGAGTAACCCGGGCCACCAAATCGGACCCAGAGTGACCCGGGCCACCAAATCGGACCCAGAGTGACCCGGGCCACCAAATCGGACCCAGAGTGACCCGGGCCACCAAATCGCACCCAGAGTGACCCGGGCCACCAAATCGGACCCAGAGTGACCCGGGCCACCAAATCGGACCCAGAGTGACCCGGGCCACCAAATCGGACCCAGAGTGACCCGGGCCACCAAATCGGACCCAGAGTGACCCGGGCCTCCAAATCGGACCCAGAGTGACCCGGGCCACCAAATCGGACCCAGAGTGACCCGGGCCACCAAATCGGCCCCAGAGTGACCCGGGCCACCAAATCGGGCCCAGAGTGACCCGGGCCACCAAATCGGGCCCAGAGTGACCCGGGTTGACCAAATCGGGCCCAGAGTGACCCGGGCCACCAAATCGGGCCCAGAGTGACCCGGGCCACCAAATGGGACCCAGAGTGACCCGGGCCACCAGATGGGACCCAGAGTGACCCGGGCCACCAAATGGGACCCAGAGAGACCCGGGCCACCAAATGGGACCCAGAGTGACCCGGCCCACCAAATGGGACCCAGAGTGACCCGGCCCACCAAATGGGACCCAGAGTGACCCGGCCCACCAAATGGGACCCAGAGTGACCCGGCCCACCAAATGGGACCCAGAGTGACCCGGCCCACCAAATCGGACCCAGGGTGACCCGGCCCACCAAATCGGACCCAGAGTGACCCGGCCCACCAAATCGGACCCAGAGTGACCCGGCCCACCAAGCCTCAACCCTGAGGGGCTACAACTACCAAACCAGCGCCTGAGGGGCACCCAAGTGTGAAAGTCTTGCAGGGGCAGCCCGGGCACCATTCCAAAGCACTATCTGTAGTTCCTTCAGGAAATACCCATCTAGTTCTTATTATTATTCAGTCCGCACGTAATGCGGCCCGAACCGCTTCACTCACAGACTCCAGTGAGGTGTCATTTCGAAGCCAGCGTCCCCAAGAGGTGTGCTAAGTATTTTTCGTGTCGATCGGATTTGTAGTTTTGGCGCAATTTGCGTTTGAAAATGTTTTTTTCCCTCATTGTAATGCATTTCAATAGGGAAATTTTCCCATAGGTTATAATGGCCGGGTTTCTGAGGCAATTTGAAATGTACCTGCCACCTGGCTGATTAGCTCATTGATATGCGCAGTCAGGCCCAGTTACTATGCCAACGCCTGCGAACTGTACATGACCACCCCAGCACAGTTTTGCCAGATAATATCAGCTCTTAAAGTGATAGCACAGCACAATTTCAAAGCACTATCTGTAGTCTTATTATAATTATTGCCCCGCTCACCAAATCGGACCCAGAGTGGCGCCGCCCGCCAAATCGGACCCAGAGTGTCGCCGCCCGCCAAATCGGACCCAGTGTGGCGCCGCCCGCCAAATCGGACCCAGAATGGCGCCGCCCGCCAAATCGGACCCAGAGTGGCGCCGCCCGCCAAATCGGACCCAGAGTGGCGCCGCCCGCCAAATCGGACCCAGAGTGGCGCCGCCCGCCAAATCGGACCCAGAGTGGCGCCGCCCGCCAAATCGGACCCAGAGTGGTGCCGCCCGCCAAATCGGACCCAGAGTGGCGCCGCCCGCCAAATCGGACCCGGACTGGCGCCGCCCGCCAAATCGGACCCGGACTGGCGCCGCCCGCCAAATCGGACCCGGAGTGGCGCCGCCCGCCAAATCGGACCCGGAGTGGCACCGCCCGCCAAATCGGACCCGGAGTGGCGCCGCCCCCCAAATCGGACCCGGAGTGGCGCCGCCCGCCAAATCGAACCCGGAGTGGCGCCGCCCGCCAAATCGGACCCAGGGTGGCGCCGCCCGCCAAATCAGACCCGGAGTGTCGCCGCCCGCCAAATCGGACCCGGAGTGGCGCCGCCCGCCAAATCGGACCCGGAGTGGCGCCGCCCGCCAAATCGGACCCGGGGTGGCACCGCCCGCCAAATCAGACCCGGAGTGGCGCAAATCGGACCCGGAGTGGCACCGCCTGCCAAATCGGACCCAGAGTGTCGCCGCCCGCCAAATCGGACCCAGTGTGGCGCCGCCCGCCAAATCGGACCCAGAATGGCGCTGCCCGCCAAATCGGACCCAGAGTGGCGCCGCCCGCCAAATCGGACCCAGAGTGGTGCCGCCCGCCAAATCGGACCCAGAGTGGTGCCGCCCGCCAAATCGGACCCAGAGTGGCACCGCCCGCCAAATCGGACCCAGAGTGGTGCCGCCCGCCAAATCGGATACAGAGTGGCGCCGCCCGCCAAATCGGACCCGGACTGGCGCCGCCCGCCAAATCGGACCCGGACTGGCGCCGCCCGCCAAATCGGACCCGGAGTGGCGCCGCCCGCCAAATCGGACCCGGAGTGGCACCGCCCGCCAAATCGGACCCGGAGTGGCGCCGCCCCCCAAATCGGACCCGGAGTGGCGCCGCCCGCCAAATCGAACCCAGGGTGGCGCCGCCCGCCAAATCGGACCCAGGGTGGCGCCGCCCGCCAAATCAGACCCGGAGTGTCGCCGCCCGCCAAATCGGACCCGGAGTGGCGCCGCCCGCCAAATCGGACCCGGAGTGGCGCCGCCCGCCAAATCGGACCCGGGGTGGCACCGCCTGCCAAATCAGACCCGGAGTGGCGCAAATCGGACCCGGAGTGGCACCGCCTGCCAAATCGGACACAGAGTAACGCCGCCCGCCAAATCGGACCCAGAGTGGTGCCGCCCGCCAATTCGGACCCAGAGTGGCGCCGCCCGCCAAATCGGACTTAGAGTGGCGCCGCCCGCCAAATCGGACCCAGAGTGGCGCCGCCCGCCAAATCGGACCCAGAGTGGCGCCGCCCGCCAAATCGGACCCAGAGTGGCGCCGAATGCCAAATCGGACCCAGAGTGGCGCCGCCCGCCAAATCGGACCCAGAGTGGCGCCACCCGCCAAATCGGACCCAGAGTGGCGCCGCCCGCCAAATCGGACCCAGAGTGGCGCCGCCCGCCAAATAGGACCCAGAGTGGCGCCGCTCGCCAAATCGGACCCAGAGTGACCCGGGCCACCAACTCGGACCCAGAGTGACCCGGGCCACCAAATCGGACCCAGAGTGACCCGGGCCACCAAATCGGACCCAGAGTGACCCGGCCCACCAAATCGGACCCAGAGTGACCCGGCCCACCAAATCGGACCCAGAGTGACCCGGCCCACCAAATCGGACCCAGAGTGACCCGGCCCACCAAATCGGACCCAGAGTGACCCGGGCCACCAAATCGGAGCCAGAGTGACCCGGGCCACCAAATCGGACCCAGAGTGACTTGGGCCACCAAATCGGACCCAGAGTGACCCGGGCCACCAAATCGGACCCAAAGTGACCCGGGCCACCAAATCGGACCCAGAGTGACCCGGGCCACCAAATCGGACCCAGAGTGACCCGGGCCACCAAATCGGACCCAGAGTGACCCGGGCCACCAAATCGGACCCAGAGTGACCCGGGCCACCAAATCGGACCCAGAGTGACCCGGGCCACCAAATCGGACCCAGAGTGACCCGGGCCACCAAATCGGACCCAGAGTGACCGGGCCACCAAATCGGACCCAGAGTGACCCGGCCCACCGAATCGGACCCAGAGTGGCCTCAACCCTGAGGGGCTACAACTACCAAACCAGCGCCTGAGGGGCACCCAAGTGTGAAAGTCTTGCAGGGGCAGCCCGGGCACCATTCCAAAGCACTATCTGTAGTTCCTTCAGGAAATACCCATCTAGTCTTAAATTTGCATACCCAGATGTGCATATATAATTCAGTATGCCCTCACTGCTGGGCACACCTGGGAACACCTGACAGCATATAGTTTTTAAAATGGCTATTTAAGTTTTCATTGTAAAATGTATTTAATTAGAAAGAATGGCTAATCTGACTTTCAAAACCAAAGCTACTGATAACGATTGGCATGTTTGACAACTGGTAATATTTAAGTATCTGTGTGCTTTTAAAGATCTCCAGTAATACAGCAATATTCAGTTTTGTGCAACAGCACTAGTCAACATCTGTGCCTTGTACACATGAGGTTCCAATAACTAACAGTCACCTTGAGTATTATCATCTCGTACTGTGTGTTTGTGCCTCTCAGACCAAAATGATGCATAAACAATCTGTGGTCTGTTCGCACACAGCATTCAGTTATGATTCCTCTATCACCAACATAGTAAAAAGCATCAGAAAATAGAACAAATATTTGGAGTAGTTTTTTTTAAAGTTTTGCCACACAGCAAAATAATTTTCTAATTATTAGCATGTTGAGGTGCCTTAATGGCCTCAAGAGGTTTTCACTTAGGCGCATAAATTGTAGCCTATCATGGTTTTTTATGTATATTTAGCTTTTAGCTTCTAGAGATTTTTCCCACAACTTATAATTATTCTGCCAATTATTCAGATCATCAATAACAAAGTCTTAATTTTACAAAGTTAATTAATGGTTTTAAGAAAACTATATATATATATATATATATATATATATATATATATATATATATATATATATAATGATATTTATTCAAAACCGTTTAAGCTACACAATTTATTTTTGTGATTCTTTTTCTTAGCTGTTACTGGCATGACTTCTTAGGCCTTCATGTTCTCTATATAGTACTTACAAGCACAGATTTCTGAAAGGGAATCCCTATCTGAAATCATCACATGCCATCCTAAGGTAATTGGGATAAATTGTGTTACGGAGAATTCCTTGCATGTAGTCAATAACAGCCTGCTGCTCAGACTCTCTGTGTTCAATTACCTGCCCCTGGCTCTTGAGTTAACGGTGGTGATGTTTCCTTTGCTGTACCCCATCTGGACTGAATTATTCATGAGGACTAGGATTTTACAAGATTTTTTTTTTCTTTATAGTAGATAAGAGGGTGGGCTTATATGTGAGAATTGATAAAAAAAAACATAGACCTCACTGCAAGAGCGTTCTGTTTGGGTGGTTTCTACTTTATAACGGTTCCATCATTGTGCATTGGCTACAGAGGCACAGGGTAGTGCTATATAACCAACCGGAAATAAATTAAATAATAAACATATACATCTATCAAATATTGGAAATATTTCAATAACGTACAAATGTGCATGTTGTTCCAAAGGCACGCAAAACCCAATTATGCTTATTGCCCCATGTTAGGGAAAGTATGTATTACATATTGTATCTGTATCTTACCTTTAAAATATTAATGTAATTTATCAGCCAAACTTCTCTTTTTAGAGCCACATTCAATATCTAGTTCTTGAACTGAGACTACAATATGGTTGCTGACAGTTGTATTTGAGTGCATTGCAGGTAATGCCACCATTTGCCAGTAAAACTTGCTATTTGCAGGCTACAGACCATTTGGTCATTGTGCAGGATGATCCTTTTTATTTGTTCCGATGCTATATTTGTATGATGCTGTATTATTTTAATTATCTTTATTAATTATCATTAACTGACACAAGTAGTTTTATTATGGTGCAGGTTTATCTTAGCTGTAGCCTTTCCAGAGTATTTTCAACTGCATTTCCGATCTCACACCCAGCATTCCTCTAGTTACATACTGTAGTTACATAGATTGAAAAAATACCTTGGAACATCAAGTTAAAACTTTCTCCATCAATTATACATTTTGTCACTAAATTAGCAATAACCCATAAATGGTACGACATTCCACATTCTGACTGCTCAAACAGTAAAGAACCCTTTCCTAAATTAGCTGCTGGAATTGTCTTTCTTCCACCCGTAATGAGTGCCCCTTGGCCCTTAGTATGGTCTTTGGAAGGAATAAGTCATGTGCCAGTCCCTTGTACTCTGAGGCGTCTTTATTCTAAGCTAAACTTTTCCAACCTGTTCTCATATGAGAGGCCTTCCATCCCTTGTAATAATCTAGTTGCCCGCCTTTGAACTGACTCTTAACTTCTGAATATTCTTTTGAAAATGTGGAACCAGTAGCGTAGCTACCGGGGGCCAGAGGGCATCGTCCCAGGCCCTGTGCTCAGAGGGGGCCCACCCGGAGCTACGCTATTGTAACTACTGTAACTGCTGCACCTTCTATGGTAGAGCAGGGAGAATCGATCTCCCTGCTCTGCCCCCTGCTATGGGCCCCCCTATGTGCCAGTAGTGGGCCCCCCGCCCGTCACTGCACTGATGAGGGAAGGAGCACTGCGCTGAGCTCATTCTCCCATCTTCCCCCTGTCAGCGTCATCGATGCAGACGCTGACAGTGGGCGCGATGACGCCACCACCCGGCGTCCGCTGTAAGAAGATGAGCGGGAGGTCGGAGCACCGCTGGAGCATGGAGAAAGAGAGGTATTTATTGCTTTTTTATGGGGGCAGCCTTATACTTCAGGATCTGCCTATAAGGGTGCTGCCTTAAACTTCAAGATCTGCCTATAGGGGGCTGCCTTATAGTTCAGGATCTGCCTATAAGGGGCTGCCTTATACTTTAGGATCTGCCTATAGGGGGGCTGCCTTAATCTTCAGGATCTGCCTATAGGGGTGCTGCCTTATACTACAGGATCTGCCTATAGAGGGCTGCCTTATACTTCAGGACCTGCCTATAGGGGTGCTGCCTTATACTTCAGGATCTGCCTATGGGGGGCTCTCTTATACTTCAGGATCTGCCTATAGGGGGCTGCCTTATACTTCAGGATCTGCCTATAGGGGGCTGCCTTATACTTCAGGATCTGCTTATAGGAGGCTGCCTTATACTTCAGGATCTGCCTATAGGGGTGCTGCCTTATACTTCAGGATCTGCCTATAGGGGCTGCCTTATACTTCAGGATCTGCCTATAGGGGGCTGCCTTATACTTCAGGATCTGCCTATAGGGGGCTGCCTTATACTTCAGGATCTGCCTATAGGGGGCTGCCTTATACTTAAGGAACTGCCTATAAGGGTGCTACCTTACACTTCTGGATCTGTCTATATGGGTGCTGCCTTATACTTCAGAATCTGCCTATGGGGTACTGCCTTTTACTACAGGATCTGCCTATGGGGTGTTGTCTTATGTTACAGGGTCTGCCTATGGGGTGCTGCCTTTTACTAGAGTCTGCCTATGGGGGCTGCCTTATACTAGGGGGTCTGCCTATATGGGTGCTGCCTTATACTTCAGAATCTGCCTATGGGGTGCTGCCTTATACTACAGGATCTGCCTGTGGGGTGCTGCCTTATACTACAGGGTCTTCCTATGGGGTGCTGTCTTATACTACAGAGTCTACCTATGGGGTTCTGTCTTATACTACAGGGTCTGCCTATGGGATGCTGTCTTGTGCTATAGAGTCTGCCTATGGGTGCTGCCTTGTGCTATAGAGTAGGCCTATGGGGAGTGCATTATACTATATGGAGTCCTATGGGGACTGCATTATACTATATGGAGTCCTATGGGGAGTGCATTATACTATATGGAGGCTTATGGGGAGTGCATTATACTATATGGAGACCTATGGAGTGCGTTATACTATAGGATGATCTGGTGCATTATACTATGTGGAGGCCATCTAGTGGGCCATCATACAGTGTGGAGATTAGAGTGAAGGGGCCATCATACAGTGTAGGAGCCATCAAACAGTTTGGGGGCTACTAAGGGGTCAGTTTACTGTGTGGATGGTACTATACAGTGAGGGGGCATTATACTGTATTCGGGAGCTGAACAGAGGGGCAGACTCAAGACATTATTGAATGTAAAGTGGGCACTTCTTATAGGGGATCTCAGGTTACTGTGACTATCAAAGGGGCACACATGGCAATATTACTTTCTAGGGAGCAAAATGTGGGCACTGTTTTCTAGGGCACTTGCACCTGGCATTACTATATTATAGAGGGGTGATTTCGAATTTAGAAGGCAGAGAGAACCACACAGCAGGTGCAGTAATTGGATCACATATGGCAGCAGCGGCTCAGTGGTATCAGGGGCAGTAATAGGGACACATATGCCAGTAGCGGCTCAGTTTTGGGGTATCAGCAAGATGAGGAGTTTTTGCAGGTTGGGAGTAGATGGTGATGGGGCTGGAATATGAGAAGTGAAATGTGTCTTTGTTGTATTCTCTGCAGCCGTGTCCTGGCTGGAAGAAGTTGTCATGTCAGTCTATGCCAGATGGAAAAGACGGGAAAAGTGAACGATTCCATCAGAGAACATCAGCAGTAAGACATTATCTGTAACTGTGCTGTGATGTCTTATATGTTCTGTAGGACTGGTATCTACCACTGACCATATGGCGGTAATATCTATGTTGGTCGTTATATAGAAATTATCTTCAGTAATAGCACGGTCATCTGCTGAGGTTCTTCTCCACTATTAGGGCACGTCACCGAATTGTAATGAAGGTTACCTGGTTAGGGGCCCACTCAGAAGCTTTGCCCCCCTGAACCAAAACCATAGCTATGCCTCTGTGTGGAACCCAAAACTGGATTCCATATTCTAGATGTGACATTTATAAGTGATTCATAGAGGGTTAAAATATGTTGGGATCACAGGATTTTATCGCTTTTTTTATACATCCTAAAATATTGTTTGCTTTTGCAGTTACTTCTCGACATCGAGTACTGCCGCTCAGCTTACTTGTAACCAAAACACCCAAGTCCTTCTCCTATTCTGCAATCCCAAGCATACTCTCATTTAGGCTGGAGTCACACTACCGTAGAATACGGACGAGTACTATGCACTAAAAAATCTCATAGCATTCGGGCCAGTATTAATCTATGGGTAAACTCAGGTCACTGTTTTATTTCACGGGCTTATTCAGCATGCTAGTGAAATCGCAGCATGCTGCGATTTTACGGGTCTATCAGCTGAGTCTCGCCAATGCAAGTCTATGGGTGCTAGACAAAATCACACACCATATGGACCATCAGTGTGACTTGCGAGAAATACGCACACATTTTCCTCATTTCAGCCCATTGAACCATTAAATTCAATGAGGAAAAGCAGTGAGAAATGTAAAGCCATACGCATAGCATAAGGATGTCGTACGGATCCTTAGATGTGAGAAAATCACATCCTCGCATTGATAACGGATTACATATGGATCACCATACAGAGAACATTTGTGCGGTTCTCGGCAGACACAATCGGACCGATTTTTTATACGTTGTGTCTGACTCCGGCTTTAATGTGTATGTAACAATAGGATTACTCCATCCTAGGTGCATTACTTTACATTTATCTACTTTACACCTCATTTGCCAAGTGTTTGTCCATTCAGACATCTTATCCAGATCATTTTCTAATATTGTACTATCAAGGTCAATTTTTAATATCCTACGTATTTTGATGTCGTCAGCCAAGACTGACACTGTCTGCATGGCCAATGTCACGACTCAAGAAGTGGACCCTCTGGGTCACGGCTACAGAGCCCCCGAGGGCAAGCGGACCAGATGGAACCACCCCCTATACAGGGAGTGTTTGGGACAAGCCCAAGGGGGATGAGGCCGCGACTGCCGGAACCAAAGGGGCGACTAGTATGGGAGCCAGAGGTGGGACAGAGAATAAAGGAGAAGTGGTGCCACCCAGGCGCATAGATAAGAGACTAGCCTAGGACGTTAGGTACTAACCAGTATGAAGAGGATTCACGGAAGATTGGGAGCGATGGAAACACAGGACCGGCTAGGAAGGCAGGAACACTAGGCTGGGAAGATGACTGGAGCACCGGGCAGGTACGGAGGCTGGAACACTGGACTGACACGGAGACTGGACCACAGGACTGGTACGGGGACAGGAACACAGGACTGGTACGGAGACTGGAACACAGGACTGATACGGAGACTGGAACACAGGACAGGTACGGAGGCTGGAACACTGGACTGGTACGGAGACTGGAACACAGGACTGATACGGAGACTGGAACACAGCACTGGTACGGAGGCTGGAACACTGGACTGGTACGGAGGCTGGAACACTGGACTGGTACGGAGACTGGAACACAGGACTGATACGGAGACTGGAACACAGGACAGGTACGGAGACTGGAACACTGGACTGGTACGGAGACTGGAACACCGGACTGATACGGAGACTGGAACACAGGACAGGTATGGAGGCTGGAACACGGGACTGGTACGGAGGAAGGAGACAATGAGGCAGAGCAGGGCACAGAATAAACGCAGGGAGCCTAAGAGACCAAGGGGGTACCGGCAAGGAACCGGCAAACACGATAGACGCAAAGGCGTCTAACCCGGGCAGGTGCTGGAGTGAAATACCCGATGGGCGCCGCCATATTGGGGGCGGAGCCATCGGGTCACGAACTCCCAGAGACCCGTGCGGTGCGAGAAGCCTGTCTGCGCATGCGCGGACCGGCAAAGGGACGTGCACCGAGGAAAGCAGGAGCGGAGGAGCGAGGAGGAGCGTCGGGAGCGCGCCGGCCGGATCGGTAAGTATGGTAAGGTGTAACAGTATCCCCTCTCTTACCCCCCCTCTCTTTAGGGCTGGAAAGGAATTTTTTCAAAAATAAAGGTGCATTGATATTCTCAAGAGGCTCCCAAGACCTTTCCTCGGGTCCAAACCCTTTCCAATCAATTAGAAAAAATGTTTTGCCCTTGACAGTCTTTTTGGCGAGAATATTCTTAACCTCAAAAAATGCATCAGAGGAGACTGGTTGAAGAGAACGAGATGGAACAGAATGGAAATGATTGAAAATTGCGGGTTTGAGGAGGGATACATGAAAGACATTAGGAATGCGTAAGGAGGTGGGTAATTTCAATTTGTATGCTACATCATTAACTCGGCTAGAAATCTCAAAGGGACCGATGTATCGTGGGCCCAGCTTCTGAGAAGGAATTTTAAGTCTGATATAGCGAGAGGAAAGCCACACCTTATCGCCAGGTCGATAAGGAGGAGCATCCAAACGCCTTTTGTCGGCAAACCTCTTCATTTTGCTACTGGCTTTTACTAGCGCCTCCTTAGTCTCCAGCCAAATTTGGGAAAACTCCTGGGACAAGGAATCCGCCGCCGGTACGCCTGAGGTGGGGAGAACAGGGAGAGGAATGCCGGGATGTTGCCCAAAAACAATAAAAAAAGGTGACTTAGATGAAGATTCGCTAGTACGGTTGTTGTAGGCGAATTCTGCCCAAGGAAGAAGAGATACCCAGTCATCATGGTGAGCATTAGTAAAATGCCGAAGATAAGAGATGAGGATTTGATTAACACGTTCCACTTGACCGTTGGACTGGGGATGATAAGCAGAAGAAAAATCTAGCGATACCTTCATAAGACCACAGAGCGCTCTCCAAAAACGGGAGGTAAACTGGACTCCTCGGTCAGAGACGATGTGCTGAGGGAATCCGTGAAGCCGAAAAACTTGAAGTAAAAAAATCTTTGCAATGTCAGGAGCAGATGGGAGTCCAGGTAGAGAGATGAAGTGGGCCATCTTGGAAAATCTGTCTACTACCACTAGAATTGCCGTGCAATTAGAGGATCTTGGTAAATCGGTGACAAAGTCCATAGCGATATGAGTCCATGGAACCGATGGCACAGGAAGTGGAAGTAGAGGCACAGAAGACAGCTGTCGAGGAACCTTATTCCGAGCACACGTGGAACAAGAAGCAACAAAATCTAATACATCCTGGCGAAGAGAAGGCCACCAATAATGGCGAGAAATCAGGAAGAGGGTCTTCTTAGCTCCGACATGTCCGGCGAACTGGGAGGAGTGTCCCCAACGTAAGACCTTCAACTTGTCACAATTAGAAACGAGGGTCTTTCCTGGAGGCGGTGAGATTACATCGAGGGGAGCCAAAGAGACAATCTTAGTTGGATCAAGAATGTGTGCGGGTCTCTCCTCTACATCAGATGGTAGAAAAGACCGAGACAGAGCGTCAGCCCTGATGTTCTTGTCTCCAGGCCGGAAGTGTAGCTCGAAATCGAAGCGTCCGAAGAACAAGGACCATCTAGCCTGTCGAGGATTCAGTCTTTGGGCTGACTGAACATAGGCTAGATTCTTGTGGTCAGTGAAAATAACAAAAGGATGAACAGCCCCTTCAAGAAGATACCGCCACTCCTCCAGGGCCAACTTGATGGCTAACAATTCCTTGTCACCGATGGAATAATTGCGTTCCGGGGGAGAAAAAGCTTTGGAGAAAAAACCACAGGAAACCAACCGTCCAGAATTGGATCTCTGTAAAAGCACAGCTCCGGCTCCAAAAGATGATGCGTCCACTTCAAGGATAAAAGGCCTGTTGGAATCGGGACGATGAAGCACCGAGGCAGAAGCAAATTCTTGTTTCAGAGTTTGGAAAGCTGTCTCTGCCTCCGGAGGCCAGAGATTAGGATCAACCCCTTTACGGACCAGAGCAGAGATTGGCTTAGACAATGAGGAGAATTGAGGGATAAATTGTCTGTAGTAATTGGCAAAGCCAAGGAACCGCTGGATAGCTTTTGTTCCCGAAGGACGGGGCCAATTCAAAATGGCAGACACCTTTTCGGGATCCATTCTTAGACCCTCCTCAGAAACAATATATCCCAGGAAAGGCACAGAAGACTGCTCAAAAACACATTTTTCGAACTTTGCAAAGAGATGATTCTCCCTTAGGCGAAGTAAGACTCGGCGAACGTCTCGGCGATGAGTGGAAAGATCAGGAGAGAAGACGAGGATGTCATCCAAGTAGACAACTACACTGGTGTAGAGGCAGTCACGAAAGATGTCATTGACGAACTCCTGGAACACCGCTGGAGCATTACAAAGCCCAAACGGCATTACCAGATACTCATAGTGACCGTCCCGAGTATTGAATGCGGTCTTCCACTCGTCTCCCGCACGGATACGAACCAAGTTATAAGCTCCTCGAAGATCAAGCTTGGTAAAAATTCGTGCACCTCTCAGTCGGTCGAAGAGTTCAGAGATAAGCGGTAAAGGGTATTTGTTCTTCACAGTGATGTTGTTTAACCCTCTGTAATCTATACACGGACGAAGGGAACCATCCTTCTTCTTCACAAAAAAGAAACCCGCACCTGCTGGAGAGGACGATTTCCGAATAAAGCCTCTGGCAAGATTTTCTTGAACATAGTCCGACATAGCTTGAGTTTCTGCAGGCGAGAGCGGATAGATTCTTCCCCTAGGAGGCAGGGCACCAGGAACAAGGTCAATGGGACAGTCGTAAGGCCGGTGCGGCGGAAGAGACTCCGCCTCCTTTTTGTCAAAAACATCAGAAAAAGAAGAATAAGCAGAGGGCAGCCCGGAGAGGACGGGAGAGGAACAAGGGACACCAACAGGGCGCACTGGCAGCAGACAACGAGACCGACAGGAATCTCCCCAACGAAGAATATTGCCCCTACGCCAATCCAGGAAAGGTTCGTGGAGACGCAACCATGGGAGACCGAGAAGAACAGGGTGAGGGATGTTGGCCAAAACTAAAAACGAAATTTTCTCTCTATGAAGAGCCCCAACCTGAAGTTCCACAAAGTGCGTGACTTGAGTAATAGTCTCCTGCAGGGGTCTCCCGTCTACTGAAGCGAGAAGAAGAGGGTTCTCTAACGGTCTAACGGGAACTGAGAATTTAGTTACCTCCTCTAGCCTAATAAAATTTCCCGCAGCCCCAGAGTCTAAATAAGCCTCAAGAGAGAAACGTTTGTCATGTACGTGCAATAAAACAGGCAAAGTGAGGGGTTGAGAGGTTTCATTTGTACCTAGGGAGGCCTCTCTTACCTGACCTAGGCGGAGGAGTTTTCCGGACGGTCAGGACAGGCACGAAGGAGATGTGAGGAACTGCCACAGTAAAAACAGAGACCCTGGGCACGCCTCTCCTTGCGACGTTGTTCTGAGAGTTTGACACGATCCACCTGCATCGGTTCAGGGGCAGAAACTGAAGCGGTGACCCTAGGACGAGGGCTGAGAGGCCTGCGAGAGGTCATAGAAGAACGCGGAAATTTTTTCTCCCGGGCTCTCTCCTGAAAGCGAAGATCAATTCGCGTAGCTAAAGAAATTAAATCCTCCAAAATTGTAGGAGTATCCCGACCAGCTAATTCATCCTTAATACGACTGGAAAGCCCCCGCCAGAAAGCCCCGACTAACGCCTCATTATTCCAACCCAAATCGGTAGCTAAAGTTCGGAACTGAATTGCATATAGCCCTACGGTTAGGGACCCCTGCTGTAGATTGAACAAGGCTTCGGTGGTGGAAGCCAAACGACCTGGCTCATCGAACACTCGACGAAAGGTCTCTAAAAATGGTGTGAGCTGGAGGACCACAGGGTCATCCCGCTCCCAAAGTGGATTAACCCATGCTAAGGCTTCCCCCTCCAAATGTGAAACAATAAACGCCACCTTGGCCCGATCCGTGGGATACTGCAAGGGAAGGAGCTCAAAGTGAAGGCGGCACTGATTGAGAAATCCCCGACATTGTTTGGGATCACCATTAAAACGAGGGGGCTTAGCCAAACGAGGAGTGGGATGAGGTGCAAGAGCTAGTGCGGGAACAGACGCGGCAGCCTGGAGAGAAAGTAGACGACTATCCACAGAAGCCATATACCCCAAAATATGGGACTGAGCGTCGCGCTGCTGCGCCAGTTCTTGTTGCAAGCTGGCCAGCTGAGAGGCATTTCCCGGATCGGAGGACTGGAGGGCCGAGAGACGGGAGTCCATAGACTTCATGAAGGACATCATACGAGACTGGTTTTCCCGCAAGAAAACTAACTCCTTCTGAGCGGCTGCGGCTCCGGCGGGATCCATGGCCTTTGCGTACTGTCACGACTCAAGAAGTGGACCCTCTGGGTCACGGCTACAGAGCCCCCGAGGGCGAGCGGACCAGATGGAACCACCCCCTATACAGGGAGTGTTTGGGACAAGCCAAAGGGGGGTAAGGCCGCGACTGCCGGAACCAAAGGGGCGACTAGTATGGGAGCCAGAGGTGGGACAGAGAATACAGGAGAAGTGGTGCCACCCAGGCGCATAGATAAGAGACTAGCCTAGGACATTAGGTACTAACCAGTATGAAGAGGATTCACGGAAGATTGGGAGCGATGGAAACACAGGACCGGCTAGGAAGGCAGGAACACTAGGCTGGGAAGATGACTGGAGCACCAGGCAGGTACGGAGGCTGGAACACTGGACTGACACGGAGACTGGACCACAGGACTGGTACGGAGACAGGAACACAGGACTGGTACGGAGACTGGAACACAGGACTGATACGGAGACTGGAACACAGGACAGGTACGGAGGCTGGAACACTGGACTGGTACGGAGACTGGAACACAGGACTGATATGGAGACTGGAACACAGGACTGGTACGGAGGCTGGAACACTGGACTGGTACGGAGGCTGGAACACTGGACTGGTACGGAGACTGGAACACAGGACTGATACGGAGACTGGAACACAGGACAGGTACGGAGACTGGAACACTGGACTGGTACGGAGACTGGAACACCGGACTGATACGGAGACTGGAACACAGGACAGGTACGGAGGCTGGAACACTGGACTGGTACGGAGACTGGAACACTGGACTGGTACGGAGACTGGAACACAGGACTGACACAGAGGCTGGAACACGGGACTGGTACGGAGGAAGGAGACAATGAGGCAGAGCAGGGCACAGAATAAACGCAGGGAGCCTAAGAGACCAAGGGGGTACCGGCAAGGAACCGGCAAACACGATAGACGCAAAGGCGTCTAACCCGGGTAGGTGCTGGAGTGAAATACCCGATGGGCGCCGCCATATTGGGGGCGGAGCCATCGGGTCACGAACTCCCAGAGACCCGTGCGGTGCGAGAAGCCTGTCTGCGCATGCGCGGACCGGCAAAGGGACGTGCACCGAGGAAAGCAGGAGCGGAGGAGCGAGGAGGAGCGTCGGGAGCGCGCCGGCCGGATCGGTAAGTATGGTAAGGTGTAACAGCCAATAATAAATAATTTTGTGACTTTTAGCCAGTTCCTTACCAATCTGCATATAATTTCCTTTAATCCCTGCTTCTGTAGCTTCAGTATAAGGCTGTTATGTGGAACAGTATCACATGCCTTTGCAAAGTCCAGATAAATCACATCAGCTGCTTATCTACTCATAGAAACCCAACATGATGTTTAGACACAAGTTATCTTTCATGAATCTGTAAGGCTACTTTCACACTAGCGTCGTTTTGAATACGTCGCAATGCGTCATTTAGGAGAAAAAAACGCATCCTGCAAAGTTGTCTGCAGGATGCGTTTTTTCCCCATGGACTTACATGAGCGACGCATTGCGACATATGGCCACACGTCGCATCCGTTGTGCAACGGTTGTGTAGTGTTTTGGCAGACCATCGGCACAAAAAAAGTTACATGTAATGTTTTTTTGCGCGTCGTGTCTGCCATTTTTGACCGCGCATGCACCGCCGAAACTCCGCCCCTCCACCCCGGACATTACAATGGGGCAGCAGAAGCGTCGTAAGACAGCTTCCGCTGCCCACGTCGGGCATATACTTTCACAACATGCGTCGGCACGTCGGGCCAATGCATAGCGACGGCCCCGTGCCGGCGCTATTGTGAAAGAAGCCTAAGATGCCCAAGCGAAGTAGTCGTGAAAGAGCTTCAATTCCCACTCACTTTAACATCCTACAGACAACCCGATGTGCTACTGTGTGTGAGGTATATCACACTTACTTCAGGGCTGCAGGCCTCCACTGACTCCAGGAATACCTTCTCTGGAACCAGTACAGCAATCAACCAAGGAGACATGGGGTTCCTAAAAACAACCACATTTTTACTTGGTGAATGGCAGTATTTACAGTGTTCACAGTCAGAGGATAAGGCAAAACAGGTTGTCATCTTTCCCACAGGTACCGTACACTTCAGCTCTTTCTTGGTATAGGAAGAACATCCCTTTTACTGTCCTCTCTAGCTCTAGATCGTCTCCTTTTCTAGCAGTATATCTGGATTCCATCTCACTCTGCCTCTTATGGTTTGAGTCCAGGTGTGTTCCCTCAGGCCCCAACGTCTATCTCAAGGTTCCCAGGCCGGCAAAGGCAGGGGACTCATGCAGAGGGGTTCTCTGACAATTCACTGCACCAAGGTTCAGGGCTCACGCTGACCCTAGTAGCGCCTGTCTTGAGCCTGTCACTGCTCATCACTCACTAACTGTCACTTTCTGTCCTTGACACTATTTCTCAGTTTCCCCTCCCAAGCTGGGCTGGTCATTACAGTTAATCCTGTCTAAGCTAACTGCAGCCGCAGTGAGTGTTAGGCTATGTGCACACGTTGTGGACTGTATGCATTTTTGCCATGTTTTTTTTCCGCGAAAACGCTGCAAAAACGCATGCACAACACAGCCCATTGAATTCAATGGGATTCTGCAATGCTGTGCTAATGCTGCGTATTTTTCTGCGGCAGAATTGCACGTGGAAAAATACGCAGCATGCTCATTCTTTGTGCGGAATCACGGCGATTCCATACACATAGTAATGCATTGAAATGCTCACTTTACGCATGTGGCTATGCCCACCATGCATAAAGTGAGTGCTTCATGTGCGGTGGTAAACGGGTCTGGAGGAGAGGAGACTTTCCTCCAGGCCCTTGGGAACCATACTTCTGTTAACGAAAGAAATAAAGGGGTTGTCCACTACTTTCAATTAACCCCCCAATGTATCCCCCCGGGGCCCCTAATGAATTTTGTAAATACCTTCTGTTGCCACTTTCACCTGTGAGCGGCGCTATGCCGGCGGCTGAGTCCGGATCACATGACCCCCAGGCTGCAGCCGCCGTTAATTTCCGCCGATGTCACATCAATTTCCAGACTCTGGAAACTGATGTGACGTCAGCAGCAGGCGTGACCAGCCTCCACAGACAGAGGTCACTCATCAAGAGTGACTGGGCTGTGGGCGGCGCTGGGAGCTGCAGGGCTGTGCTGGGGGCGAGCGGGGCTAGGCAGGGATGTGAACCCTGTGCTGGGATGAGCGGGGCTGTGCTGGGATGTGCGGGCACCAGGCAGTGCTTCTGCGCCGGGATGTGCGTGCACCGGGCAGTGCGTCTGCGCCGGGATGTGCGGGCGCCAGGTGGTGCTGGGGTCTGCGGTTGTGTGCGGTGGGTCCGCTGACCGTGCTGGGGTCTGTGCTTCGGGCGGGGGGGTCATTGGTGTGTGTGTCTCTGTGTGCAAGCATCGTCCAATGGGACTACAAGTCCCATTGGGCTATGTCTGGCTCAGTGACAGTGAGTGACACATTAGCCAATGATGGGACAGTAATAGTCCCATCATCCAGCTAATGTGTTGAATGTAAACGAAAACAAAAAAAACACATACACATATACAGACATACAACATACATATAGACATACAACATGCGACATGCAGCATGCGACATGCAACATGTGATATGAGACATAGAGCATGTGACATGCGACATGCAACATGTGATATGTGACATGCAGCATACGACATGCAGCATGTGACATGCAACATGTGACATGCGACATGCAACATGTAACATGCAACATGCAACATGTGACATGCAACATGTGATGTGCAACATGCGACATGCAACATGCCACATACAGTACATACATACAGTACATACATACTACATACATACTATATACAATACATTCATACATTACATACATATAGACATACAGTACATATAACATAGAGTACATACTCACCATCACTTGTCACTTTGATCCCCGAAACCAGTGTCACCTGTAAAAAATATTAAAATAACAAACAAACAATATACTCCCTGATCCGCAGAAATACACGAGTGTCCCACAATGATCTCCTGTGGAGAGCAGCAGCATCGGCTGATGTGACCATTCTCCAGGGGCTCCAGGAATACATTGATGGAAGGTATCCTTCCACAATGTATTCCCCACAATGTATTCCTACGCTCCTGTGAGAAAATAGTCCCTAGTCTCACTTCTGGCATTGTTGTGTGAGAAAGTTCCCACGCAGCAATGCCATAAAATGAGCCCTATGAACTGCAGTAACCTCTCAGTGATGCACTGCAGGAGCCATTGTCTCCTCTCAGTGTGTCACTGGAGGTCCGATAGAGCAGTGACATCACCCGATGTCACTGTTCTATAGGGGAGATCATCGTGAGACACTCTTTATTAATTGGACTATGGCGGAAAGTGAGTATACGGTTTATTATTTTTAATTTTTTGCAGGCGATCGAGTATAGTATGTATGGTTAAATTAAGAATATTAAAATACTTTTTTTTTTGGCTGTGTCTATTTTTTTTAACCCTTTCACTACTCTAGGATTAATAACGGATAGGCGTATTATTGACGCCTCTCCATTAATAACCAGGCTTAATGTCACCTTACAATAGCAAGGTGACATTAACTCCTTATTACCCCATATCCCACTGCTACTCAGGAGTGGGAAGAGAGGGGCTAATGCCAGAATTGGTGCATCTTACAGATGCGCCATATCTGGGGCGGCTGTGGACTGGTATTTGTAGCCAGGGGGGCCAATATCCATGGCCCCTCTCTAGGCTATGAATATCAGCCAGCAGCTGTCTGCGTAGCCTTTCTGGCTATAAAATATAGGGGGACTCCACGTCATTTTTTGGGGGGTCCCCCTAGTTTACTAGCCAGTAAAGGCTACGCAGACAGCTGCGGGCTGATATTCATAGCCTAGAGAGGGGCCATGTGTATTACCCCCTCCCAGGCTACAAATATTGGCCCCGGCCATTGGCTTTCCCCCTCTGGTGCAGAAAATTGTGCGGGAGCCCACGCCATTTTTTTTTTACTGAAACATATTGTTCATTATCCCTTTTCTGCCAGCTGACGGAATAGTACCTCAGCTGGCAGTATCTCCCGCTTTGAGGTGGGCTCCGGCGGTGAGCCCACTTCAAAGCCGCAACATTTCAGCTGTTTTCAATAAAAAAAAGGATTAACCTGATCGCTAAACGGCATAGCGAGAAAAAAGATCCAAAGCAAAAATTATGGGTTTTTTGTCGCCGCGACATTGCATTAAAATGCAATAACGGGAGATCAAAAGAACATATCTGCACAAAAGTTGTATCATTCAAAAGTTAGCTCAGCGTGCAAAAAATTAGCCCTCACCCAACCTGATGTCTCAGAAAATATAGACGCTACAGGTATCAGAAAATGGCGCAATTATTTTATTTATTTTTTAGCAAAGTTGTGTGCACACGTTGCAGATTTGGGTGCTGAATTTTCTGCATAAAATTTGCATCTCCTGGCAGAAAATGGAGCTGCATTTTTGATGCATTTTTGTGCGTTTTTGATGTGTTTTTTATGCAGTTTTTGTGCGATTTTGATGCGTTTTTTTGTTGCGGTTTTGATTCAGTTTTTGGTGCAGTTTTGACTCTGTTTTTGGTGCAGTTTCTGTGCATTTTTGATTCATTTCTTGGTGCAATTTTGATGCATTTTTGATGCGGTTTTTGGTGCAGTTTTTGCGTGGTTTTTATGCGTTTTTGTGCGTTTTTTTAATGCTTTTTTTGTATGCTTTTTTGAGAGCTAAATAAAGATGTATTATTGAACAAAAAAAGATTTGTGATGTCATTATTGTCCAACATCCTCTTTTACATATGTCCAACCCACACTCAATTACACACACAGATAGACAGATAGATAGATGGATGAGATGGATAGATAGATCTACATATAGATAGACCTATAGATGCATACATCTATCTATTCATATATCTATCTATAGATATATCTGGATAGATATATCTATGGATAGATACAGTATATCTATTGATAGATGTATGGATAGAGTAGGGTGCTCGTCCACTGTCCGGATTACATCCGGATTAGCTGCAGATTGGATGCTGCGTACTTGTAGTCCCATCGGATGATGCCTGCACACACACCCCCAAAGACCCCCAGAACAGACCCGCACACACCCTGACAGCCCCGCACACACCCAAACAGTTCCGCACACACACTGACAGCCCCGCACACACCTGAACAGTCCCGCACACACATACACGCACACAGTCACTGCCCACACACTTCCCTCCTCCCGAACTGCAGCGTTTCTCGAACCCACATCCGCAGCAAAACTGCAGATCTTTTTTACATCTGCGGTTTTGCTGCGGATGTGCCCGACTCACTGCAAGTCTATGGGTGCAGAAACTCTGCAGTTCCGCACAAAAGTGACATGCGGGGGAAAAAAAAGCTGCGTTTCGGTGCGGCTTTTTCCGCAGCATGTGCACAACAAGTCTGCGGCTCCCATAGTCTTACATTGGTTGTGCACTACACTGCGGATTTGATGCAATTCTGTGCAGCAAAAAAATCTGCGGATCTGCAATCAAATCCGCAACGTGTGCAGACAGCCTTAGCATTTAGTGAACCTAGTAAAAAAGCCAAGCAAAAAACAAGTGTGGGATTGCACTTTTTTGCAATTTCATTGCACTTTGAATTTTTTTCACATTTTCTGTTACACGACATGGTAAAACCAATCATGTCGTTCAAAAGTAGAACTTGTCCCGCAAAAGACAAGCCCTCACATGGCCATATTGACGGAAAAATTATGGCTCTTGAAAGAAGGGGAGCGATAAACGAAAATGAAAAAAGCTCCAGGAGTGAAGGGGTTTAGAAACATGGATATGGACATCCATCATCCATCTATCTATCTATCTATCTATCTATCTATCTATCTATCTATCTATCTATCTATCTGCCTACCTACCTATCTGTGTGTAATGGAGTGTGGGTTGGACAAATGTAAAAGAGGAGGTTGGACAGAAATGACATCACAATTCTTTTTGAAGATAGAGGAGGGAGAGGAGGGAGGGGTTTGGGTGAGTTTTGGAGTGGGTGTGGTAGGTTCGGGCTTAGAGGCCTGTGCAAAGCATCATGGAACTTGTAGTATTAGAGCACAATAAGTCTGAAGAAAGGAAGTTGGCGATTAACCCCATGAGAGCTGTATCCAGCACTGAAGATGTGCTGCTACAGCATGATAAAAGATAATATTGCTAAAATAAACACAGTGGATGTTTTCAGTGGCACATAATAGCAAGATTTGTGAAAAAAGTTATAGTAGTGGACAACTTCTTTAAAATAAAAAATATTTATATACTTACCTTTTGATGGCCCCCGGAGTCCTCCCGCCTCTCAGCGGTGCACGCCGCGGCTTCCGTTCCCAGGGATGCATTGCCGCTGAGGAGATCGGAGACCGTCGGAAGGTGAGAAAAACCATTTTTTTTATTATTTTTAACATTCTGTCTTTTACTATTGATGCTGCATAGGCAGCATCAATAGTAAAAAGTTGGTCACACTTGTCAAGCATTATGCTTGACAAGTGTGACCAACCTGTCAATCAGTTTTCCAAGCGATGCTACAGATCGCTTGGAAAACACTAGCATTCTGCAAGCTAATTACGCTTGCAAAACGCTAGTGTTTAGTGGGAAAATGCATGGCAATTCTGCATGCATTATACCCGTGGCAGAGAGTTGCGGAATTGCAGTGGAAATTTCTGCGGCAATTCTGCAACATGTGCACATAGCCTTACACTTTTATAACATACACGAACACTAAATACATTTAACCCTTTAAAGTGTCAGGGAGCGGACCGTCGGCTTCACCACTCCTACAAATCGATGCTGGTAACTGATAATAGTTACTATATTATTCTGTGCAATATATCTCTTCTGGTCATCTCTTATGATGCCCTCAAAAACTTTGCACAATACTGATGTTACACTTACCGGACGGTAGATGCCTGGATCCACCATCTAACCTTTCGTAAATATCGGTACCATATCAGCTATCCTCCAATCTTGTGGCACCAACACTTAGTTACATAGTTACGTAGGTTGAATAAAGACCTAGGTCCATCATGTTCAACCTTTCTCCACCAACTCTGTTACAAGAGATGCTAAGAAGATGAGATACATCAGTCTGTCAGTTCCTGTTTTGTTACGGTTCAAAGAATTGTGATGAATAAA
The DNA here is from genome assembly GCF_051348905.1 of Ranitomeya variabilis. Lineage (NCBI taxonomy): Eukaryota > Metazoa > Chordata > Amphibia > Anura > Dendrobatidae > Ranitomeya > Ranitomeya variabilis. Next base: position 577,548,244 of record NC_135236.1, read on the forward strand.
TAAATGCTCACATGACAATTGAATAAACTAAAATGAATGTACTTAATAAAAGATAATAAATATAAACAGTCACTCAAAATAACACAATAATCAATAGTCATACATTACACTCTCAAGGTAGAAGTCCATCACTCATTGTCCAAGAAGCAAGAGAGCGGGCCCCAGCACATGTGCTCTGTTTTATCTCTCCAGCTACCAGAGGTGTGTCCAGCTCCCATGTGTGGGGAATGATATCACCAGTCTCTTATCCACTCGCAAAGGTATATCCCCTCAATCCCCAATGAAACCTGATTTACCAGTTTTTTCAAACTGGAGGGGGGTTTCATGTACGACACATGGCAGAAATTCAGCAACTGGGAGATGGGCCCCTGAACACATGTGGGGGAATTATATATATATATCTAATTGACATTATTGTTCCCTCTATGTATATTTGTTTGCGTCAATAGAAAACCACATTGGTTGAAAAAAAACAAAACAATAAAACATAAAAATCAAAAATCAAAAACAAAACAATGGACCAAAAAGTGCTGGAATATGAAATGTCTTTGCAGAAATCTTCTTTTCTTCTTCAGACCACGAATATAGATTGGTCTACGTTGCAGGGAAAGCACGGGAATTATTGTGCCCTCATCCTCTTGCCTAAAGGCCAAAATGAATTCCCTGCTTTCCCTGGTTGGCCAAAGGACAGACTCATAAACATAATCTGTCCCTGCCCTTATGACATTAACCCCTCGTCTCTTCAAAGCAATGGGTGAGGGGGTGCAAGTGTCCATGGCTGAGTCTTTTCATCTTCTATTGCTGCAGCTGGTCAGGGCCTCACTTTATATGCCATTTAGCAGAAGCTTCTAGGGTTAGTTCTCCCCTCGCTTGTCATCAACTGGCGGTTCTGAGGTTCACCCTGGTCACGGCTTAGTGGCATCTGGGCTCGGACTCAGCACTCAATTGGACATTGGCATAGATACAGCCTGCACTATTGGAAAGAAATTCAAAGTCACAATCCAAGGTGTATTAACTTGATCCATGATAACTCAGTCCAAAAGTTCTGGTCCTGGTGGCTTATTTCTCCACCCCTTCATCAAATGAATAAAATAAAAATACATGGTCCAATAATATATGCCCAAAACGACCTTTGAAATTTTCTATGGTAGCAAACATAAATTTATAATACTAAATCATAATTATATATTTAAATATTTAAATAAATATAACATAACTCCAGAATATCAGACACAGTTAATAAATGCATCACATTCATATCAAATCAAAGTTGCATAATAATGATCATAATTACAAGTATTATAATGTCAATAAGAATTTCAAAATTATGTTAATACTCAAAATCAAAATCAGTAATTAAATGTTTCCACATTTTTCAGTAAAAAACATAACCCAAACCAAAAATGCTTTTGACCCAATTTTAGCAAATTAATTAATTACATCAATAACAAACACTTACATCCACACACTGTCCCTGACTTCAGCAATGCATTTATTCAGTACACAGTGGTTTCTTATTTAAATATAAACAAAGAAAACCACACTTTGGGTAAGGGTACTGTCACACTCTGCAACTTTCCAACAATCACGACCAGCGATACGACCTGGCCGTGGTCGTTGGAAAGTCGTTGTGTGGTCGCTGGAGAGCTGTCACACAGACCGCTCTCCAGCGACCAACGATGCCGAAGGCCCCGGGTAACCAGGGTAAACATCGGGTTACTAAGCGCAGGGCCACGCTTAGTAACCCGATGTTTACCCTGGTTACCATCGTAAAAGTAAAAAAAAACAAACAGTACATACTCACATTCCGATGTCCGTCAGGTCCCTTGCTGTCTGCTTCCCGCTCTGACTGAGTGCCGCCGTAAAGTGAAAGCAGATCACAGCGGTGACATCACCGCTGTGCTCTGCTCTTACTTTCCGGCCGGCAGTCAGTCAGAGCGGGAAGCAGACTGCAAGGGACCTGACGGACATCGGAATGTGAGTATGTACTGTTTTTTTTTTTTTACTTTTACGATGGTAACCAGGGTAAACATCGGGTTACGAAGCGCGGCCCTGCGCTTAGTAACCCGATGTTTACCCTGGTTACAAGCGAACGCATCGTTGGATCGGTGTCACACACACCGATCCAACGATGACAGCGGGAGATCCAGCGACGAAATAAAGTTCCAAACGATCTGCTACGACATACGATTCTCAGTAGGGTCCCTGATCGCTGCTGCGTGTCATACACAGCGATATCGTATGGATATCGCTGGAACGTCACGGATCGTGCCATCGTAGCGACAAAAGTGCCACTGTGAGACAGTACCCTAACCCACACATTTGTATTGAATGCTAGTACTGTAGTGAAGTGTAGATGCAAATCAATAACAAAACTGATATTAATAAACATTCACTTAAATAATTTTCTATTTAACGTATACACTTTTTCAAAAATCAAATATACACAGGAACTCCCAAAAATATAAAAACCTGAAATACTCAAAAAAAAAATAAAATAAGTCACTTCTAAATTTAAATGGATTCATGTTTGAGTACTGCAGCCTTCCTTCTTAAGAATGAGCACGTGAAGGACCTTTCGATGACGTCACGGCTTGTGATTGGTCGCGGCGGCCCACGTGACCGCTCAGCGACCAATCAAAAGCCGTGATGTAATTCTCATGTCCTAAATTCCTAGAATGAGGAATTTAGGACCTGAAAATTACGTCACGGCTTTGTGATTGGTCGCTGAGCGGTCACGTGGGTGGCCGCGACCAATCACAAGCCGTGACGTCATCGAAAGGTCTTTCAAGCGCCATTCTTAGGAACGGAAGATGCCGGTTACCAGCGGCGATGTCCAGGCTGCGTCGGAGAGGTAAGTATATCAATATTTTTTATTTTAATTCTTTATTTTACACTTAAATGTGGATTCCGATATTCCGATACCGATTTCCGATATCGCAAACATATCGGAACTCGGTATCGGAATTCCGATACCAGATTCAGAAGATCGCCGACCTCATGGCCGACCCCACACAGGGGTCGGGTCGGGTTTCATGAAACCCGACTTTGCCAAAAGTCGCCGACTTCTGAAAATGGCCGACCCGTTTCGCTCAACCCTAGATTTTACACCAATCCTTTGAAAAGGGAATTATACCTAAAAAAAAGTTCTGGAGGGGTTGTTAACCAAGTTTCCTAGGGTCCCAACAATATACTTTATACCAAAAATTCATAAGGACCCACTCGATCCACCGGGCCGGACCATCGTGTCCGACATTGGAGGGTTATGCGAACCCATTTGTAAATTTATAGACTACTATCTGAAGCCACTTGTGGAGTTGCTGCCCTCCTATGCTCGGGACACGATGGACGTCCTGGCTAGAATCAATGGTATGACCCTAGATCAGGACCTGTTACTTGTAACAGCTGACATTGAGTCACTGTATACATGCATGGATTAGAGGCTTGCCGTTTCTTCCTCTCTAATAGCAACTGGGATGGCCCTATGTGTGACTTCATACTTGAGTTGCTTCAATATATTTTGACTCACAATTTTTTTGTTTTCCGTGACGTTTTTTCTTTGCAGAAGTGCGGCACTGTGATGGGGTGGCCTGTGCGCCCTCTTTTGCTAATCTCTTCCTGGGTTTGTGGGAGAGAGGAATTTTTTGGCGGGAGGGCGCCCAGGCCGCAGACCATGTGCAGTGCTGGTTACGGTATATAGAAGACCTCTTTATTATTTGGCAGGGTAGTGAACAGCAATTACAGTGTTTTATGGATGGTTTAAATTCCAATATGTTCAATATCAGATTGACATACAAATATAGCAGAACCGAGGTGGACTTTCTGGACATCAAAGTACTGGTTGAGAGACATCTGCAACTGCAGACGGATGTTTACCATAATCCCACCTCTGTCAATTCACTATTACACGCAGGATCTAGTCACCCTAATGCCACCATTAGGGCCATCCCAGTGGGCCAATTTTTGAGGATAAGGTGAATTTGTTCGTCAGAAGAGAGTTTTGAACGACAGGCCGCAGACTTGAGGGATAGATTTCGGATGCGTGGGTACAGCAACAAATGTATTGGGAGGGATTACATGCAGGCAAAAAGGAGCAGTCATGCTGCACTTCTGCATTCCCAGACAAGGACCAAAAAGAACAGAATCAGATTAGATTTATATCAACATTTAATGGACAATGGACACGAATGAGGGAGTGTCTTCAATGCCACTGGAATGTTTTGCAGGCCGATCCGGTTCTGGCAGGCTGTCTATCTGAATATCCTTTGATGACGGCAAGAAGGAGCCAAAATTTGGCTGATATCCTTGTCCATAGCCACTATGTTCCAACAACCAAACATTTCTTTAATTCCCGCGGCCCTCCACAGGGATGTTTCCCATGTGGGAAATGTATGGCCTGTAAAAATATTTTGAGAACCACCACTTTTACCTCGGCTGATGGTGCCAAACATTTCTCTATTAAACAACATATTACGTGTTCTACTGCACAGATGATATACTATGCAACATACGGGTGTCCTAAAATATATGTTGGCTTAACATCACGCCAACTAAGGACACGTACACCAGAGCATGTACGAGATATCCTGGCAGCAGCCACAGCTACAGATCTGACCATATTAAAGACAATACCAAGGCATTATAAACTATTTCATCAGAGTAACCCCAAATCATTTATGGTTAGAGGTATACAACATATCCAGTGCGGTATTCGAGGTGGCGATATTAAGCGCCTACTTGCCCAAAAGGAGTGCAGATGGATCACCATTTTGGGGACCATGTCTCCCAATGGACTCAATGAGTCACAAGGTTTTGCCTCATATCTATAGAATATTTGATGCTGTTTCTCTCTGCCTCCTTGTGCCCTTGCTGCCTTCCTGTCACTTGAATGATTTTTATGGTTAACTAGATGGTAGCCCAATTCTAACGCATCGGGTATTCGAGAATATGTATGTAGCTTATTTATGAAGATTTAAAAATAATACATTGAATACACAGAATTCGGCTGGCTGCGACCAATTATCGAAGCATGGTTCAAATTCCGCGCCAATTCGCGGCTGGACTGCGCCTGTCTCTGATTGTTCGTGACCGGCCATGTAGTATTTAACAGGCAATGTAGTGTATTGTACAGCCATGTAGTATGTTGCACAGCCACGTAGTATTTAGTACAGCCACGTAGTATATAGCACAGCCACCTAGTATATAGCACAGCCCATGGAGTATAGAGCACAGCCCATAGAGTATATAGCACAGCCACGTAGTATATGACACAGCCCACAGAGTATATAGCACAGCCACGTAGTATATAGCACAGCCCATGGAGTGTATAACAGCCCACATAGCATATAACACAACCACGTAGTTTATAACAGCCCACATAGCATATAACACAGCTCACATAGTATATAACAGCCCACGCATGCAGTATGTAACACAGCCCACGTAGTGTATAACACAGCCCACATAGTGTATAACACAGCCCACATAGTGTATAACACAGGCCACGTAGTGTATAACACAGCCCACGTAATATATATCACAGACCACGTAGTATATTGCACAGCCCATGAAGTATATTGCACAGCCCACACAGTACATTGCACAGCCCACATAGTACATTGCACAGCCCACGTAGTACATTGCACGGTGAGTATATAACGATTTTTTTATTTTTTAATTATTATTAACATTAGATCTTTTAACTATTGATGCCGCATAGGCGGCATCAATAGTAAAAATTTGGTCACACAGGGTTAATAGCAGCGGTAACGGAGTGCATTACACCGCGGCATAACTACTGTTACCGCTGCCATTAACCATGTGTGAGCGCTGACTGGAGGGGATTATGGAGTGGACACTGACTGCGGGGAATAAGGAGCGGCCATTTTGCCGCCAGACTGTGCCTGTCGCTGATTGGTCGTGGGCGATTTGCCACGACCAATCAGCGACTTGGATTTCCATAACAGACAGAGGCCGCGACCAATGAATATCTGGGACAGACAGACAGATGGAAGTGACCCTTAGACAATTATATAGTAGATTTTGTTTTGTATTTTGTCCTGTGTACTTAAGTGTTGTGTCTCTTTTTTTTATTTTAAAGTGACTAATTCTATTTACTTATGATATCTACGTGACTCCAAATGGTATCCTCCAGATGGATGAAAACTTTTCCTACCTCCGACTTTTCTATGGACATTACAAAGTATTTTGCAATGTCAAAGAGTTGGTGCGCTGTGGTCCTTGTCTGGACCAAACAAATGGACTTCATTATGTTTTAAAGCACTTTTTGCCTTTGTGTTTTTCTCTTTATTTGTACATTCGTGCTTTAGTAACTTATGTAACTGGACTTCTAGGCTAGAATATTTACTTAGTATTAAAGGTGCGATGTATTCTTTTTGTGTCCCACATGAATATATGTCTTGTTTATGCGATAACCAATTTGCACTAGTAATGTACCTTTATGTCCGGAACTGGGGTTTGTCTTCATGTGTGTGCGCTGCGGTCTCTCTGCCCACCCTCCCGGGGCGTGCCGTTGCCGCCTCCTATGTGCTTGGTTGCATGGTGACGGCTATGCGCTGGTCGCCCCACATGACCCAGCCCGGGTTGGTGACGTCAGTGTGCAGTGGTGGGCAGCCTTGCGACCGCACACTTGCGCGGTAGGTGCATCCTAACTGGTGCCTCCTGATCAGATGATCAGTGAGAACGGATATAAAAACAGGGATTCTTACCATTTTAAGCCACGCCCCCTGAGGAAGGAGATCTGTACTGAAAAGTACATCGAGGAGTGAGTCCCGCATCACCTGCTCTGCAACATGACGGGTAATAATGCTTAAATTACTTTTTGGCTACTTACTGCTCACACCTTTGGCATTTGGAGAAGGGTGGTAGACAGGCTTGGCGCCAAGGGCTTTTCTTTCTATGACACTTGTTGGTAACGATTGGTACCTTTGAGATATTTATTGTGATCCCTGGTTTCCCTTGAGGAGACCCAACCCATTGCCTTATATTTGCATTATATCTACAGCAGTAAGTTTACCTTTTAGTTACCCGCGGTGTTTCTGGCACTCATTAATTTGGATTTTTGTCACTGACCCAGAATTTACATCTTTTCATAAATATTGCTCTAAGTGTCCGTGTTTAGAACTTTTTTTATATATATAAAAGAATTTTTGTGTGATTTACTGGTTGAAATAAAATATTGTTCACTTTTGATATATTAGCATTGACTCAGTCCTTTTTCTTCATAACAATCTTACTAATCATTGTCTGTAATTTTAACACCCTCTTTTCCTTGTATGTCTCTTTCACAATGGCTTCCACATACAGTCATCTTGCATCTGTTGTGGTCTTTTGCCATTTTAAAACACCAAAGTCTAGCACCAAATGACAGCGGACTGTCAATTGGAAGGCATTACAAACCCTCAAATGAGAAATGCATATTTATGCATTCACCAAGACCACACCTAATTCATCATTTCAGCCAGCGCATGTCATAATATGCTCACAGGATATTCTCTTCGCATCAAACTATTAAAACAAAAAACAAACATAATTAGATATCAACAAATGGCAAAACTGTTCAATCACAATTCTCATGGAATGTTCCACAACTTTTATCTAAAGATCTGTGTTGGATTAGTCCATGAGGGAATACAGGCATAGTATTGGAGGAGTCAAAGGGGTGGGTGCAGTAGGGACTTTGTTATCAGGTGTCCCACCTCTATCCTTCCAACCTCCTATCTCATTTGTCGCCAACCTCCTGGGCCTGGCGATTTTCAATCTGCCTTTTCTGCTCAAATCCTGCCATCTTCTGAACAAATCACAAGTAAGGGTGCCATCTATGTCCTGAAATGGAACTCCACTAGCTATCAGGTCACAAAACAGCTCCTTTCTGCTTTTTCTAACTTGGGAATTATCGCCTTTCCTTCTCTCTTGATCTACTCTGTCTACTGACACTATTGTTTTTTCTAGAGCAGAAAACTGAGAGATCAAACTGCATGCTGTATATACATTAGTGGAGTTTCCCATAAGCGCATTGAACATGGTGAAAAATGGGGATTTGTAAGCAGCTGGGGCACCGTCTATGAACTTATTTTTCATCATTACTGTCATCACCGCAGCATCTGGCCCCTTCCAATCCTCGACAACAGCAAAGTGATCATTCATATCTGGCAAAGGATTTCGAGTTATACCACCTATACATGCAATTTCTCTCAGTCTCTGAACTGCATTGGCAAGAGACTCCCATCGTGTTTGTGGTATTAATTCAATAGGAGAATCATGTACTTGTGCCACAGAATCCATCACCAAATGCAATAGGGGAAAATTCTCGTCAGTGTCCCTTGCACGTCTCATTTTTAGATGCACCATGGGATCAATACAAATACGAGCAATTCTTTTGCCCTCATGATGGTTCAAGTTTATCGTATCGGCTCCAAAATCCCATACCCTGAGAATCCAATGTTAATAAATTCTCTCCTGCTTGTTGTCTGTATCTGGTGGCTAATTCTGTTAGTTCCCCTGCTGTATTATTTCTAGTTTCCTCTGTCATGGTGGATTCTGCGCCAACAGCTGCATCTCCTGCATCCATCCTATCTCCCCTACGCTAAGTGACTTCTCTCCTGGTCTTTGTTACTACAATAGGTCTGGCATGCAATTCTACCTCATTTTCTAAACCATCACATTCTAAAAAATCTGACCATTTCTCATGGGCAATCATGGTTCTAACATGTGCAGCATGACTATCTGACACTGGCTGCTGTCTCCTCCTGTGCTTATTTGTATTCATATTTTGTATCACATATTCTTCAAAACTCTTTTGCATTTTATCATGCTGTTTCACTTGATCTCTCAAGGCTGATTGCAAGCTGATCCTTTGCTCTATAGCTGTATGCAGCTCTAAACGCAAGTTATCAATCTCCTCTTGCAAACTTTGCAGTGCCTGGACACAGACTCATCCAACGGCCGCTGCTATTTTTTGCTCCTTTGCATCATACCTTGAGAGATCAAATTTGGCAGCCACATCACGAGGATTTGCTAAACGCTGTCCCTCCATATACTTATTACATTCCTGTGCCATTGGGGTCCACGGTCCTGACAACATCCATTCCGGCAAGGATCTGACAATACTCTCAATTGCTTTCCTATTTTTAATAAACTTATTCAATTTTGCAAAGATTTTTATTCAAGACACAATTCCCACTTTCTGACACCACTTGTTTTGTTATGGTTCAAAGAATTGTGATGAATAAATGCTCACACGACAATTGAATAAACTAAAATGAATTTACTTAATAAAAGATAATAAATATAAACAGTCACTCAAAATAACACAATAATCAATAGTCATACATTACACTCTCAAGGTAGAAGTCCATCACTCATCGTCCAGGAAGCAAGAGAGCGGGCCCCAGCACATGTGCTCTGTTATATCTCTCCAGCTGCCAGAGGTGTGTCCAGCCCCCACGTGTGGGGAATGATGTCACCAGTCTTTTGTCCACTCACAAAGGTACAGCCCCTCAATTCCCAATGAAACCTGATTTACCAGTTTTTTGCAACTGGAGGAGGGGGCTTCATGTAGGACGGTTACTGAACTCAATTTCCTCAATATCTGTTCTTGCCTCTGTCCCTGATATCTACTTGAATTTGAAATATTCTTCATTGTTATTAGCTGGTCAGACTTCTCATTGGACTTGTGATATAGAGGTCTGTAAGGGCTACACAATGACGTGTCATGCACATTGAAATTGAGAATGTCGCATTGTGATCTCTCATCTATTTATTTCCTATGGTGTTACACACTGAGACTGCGACAAAGAGATGCCAAGGTTTCCAAATGTATTACATTTTCTATCACTGATTGGAAGTTGCACCAGCCAAATCACAGACTATGCCCTGCCTGTCATTTGGTCGGCTCTTTTACAGCAGAATTAAAGCTTTATATTAATACAGGAAAGATAAATATCTTGGTACCGTGTTAGCCAGTAGATAGAAAAATATTTAGAATTGAGAGTCCTCAGTGGTTGATAACTTTTAATGCCTAACTGAAAAGATGGTAACAAATTGCAAGCTTTCGAGACTACACAGGTCTCTTCATCACCTGTGTAGTCTCGAAAGCTTGCAATTTGTTACCATCTTTTCAGTTAGCCATTAAAAGGTATCAACCACTGAGAACTCTCAATTCTAAATATTTAGCTTTAAATTAGTCATAATAGCACTTTTTACAACGCTTTTGGCCACACAACTTATCTGAGAAAATGTCTCTACATAGCTATAGCCAAAATAATGTTTAATTCCTTCTGTATTAGGCCGCCGCCTCATTCATATGTAAGTGAACTGTCTTTTGCCCCAAAAAATTGTACCAGTTTCATCAGTGTTTTTGGTCAGAGTTTTATTAATATTTGGTTAGTGTTTTAATTTTTACCACCAATGTTTGGACAGAGTTTAATCAGGTTTTGTCTGGGAGTAAAAATAAAACTGATTGAGTTTTCTCAAGCTTTTCATATCAAACAGTGAAATATGAATGACATCTGAGTGCTTTCCAATTATTTTTGGCAGACCGATAGACTCACATTGGCAAGTTTGATTTGAGACTTGGATAAAAATTGGACACATCTCTGTGATTTTATGTGGACCAATCGGTTTGCAAAAATACAAGGGCATGTGTTAGGTGACGAGTTCCCGCCTCTGCACAAGGGGAATCTCGAACTATCTCCGCTGCGGTCTCCTATTCTTCTCCAGCCGCAGTGGAGTCTGCTCAGCGGAGACGTCGGTCCCAGTGTCTAGCTCAGGCTGATACTGGATGACTGGTTACTACTGCCCTTCCAGGCTTTGTCCTTGTAGCCAGCAATGTTCAGCAGTGAGCAGGTCTTTCTGGGACTAAGTCCTGCTTTTCACATACTGAGCATGCCCATGGGATGACCTCCCATTGGAGGTCGGAGGTCACATACTCAGGTCCTGTTGCGGCTCCTATTGGTCCATCAGGAAAGGTCTTGTAGCACTGCCACTATAAAAGGTTTGCATAGCCGCTCGACCATGCGCTAGTGTATACTTGAAAACGTGTGTGTTGATGTATGAAAGTCGCTCATTAATCATCCCCTCCCTTGTGTATGACTGCTCGCGTAAGGTGGATGTTTGTTATCTAGCGCCCGATAGAGCCATCAGTACTAAACACACGATACAGCATCTATTGCTGTGACTGCCATGTGCTATTAGAGCGCTTCCCTGACCCAAGTCTGGGTGGTTAGTGGCGTCCGCCAGAGCGGCACTGCTCGCACTCTTGTGCATAAAATTACTATTTTAGTTATACTCTGACACCCAGTAGCGGTGTCGAGCACAAGTGGTCCAGATGGACTCTAATCCCGAGTCTTGGGATTGAGTTCTGTGACTCCTTGCTTGCGCTCTTTGTGCGGGCCCTGTGACACAACAGGGTTCACTTCTTTCATACAGGGTGAAGCTAACCCGTGTGTGTATCTTCATACAGTCCATCATTACTCAGCAGCAGGTTCCATCTCTGCTCGGTGGATCCCGGGCTGCGATCGCACCTTATACCATCTCTCTATTTATTTGGTGCGTTCCGCTAGCCCTAACAGCATGTGAACAACCTCATAGACTATAATTGGTACAACTTCTGTCATTAAAAAATATGAACAGAATTTGTACACAGAAAACTGATGTTTGAATGAGCACTAAGATAATGAGTATGTGGATTTCTCCATTAGTTTCTATGCTAAGTACAGATGTATATGTTAGCCAATCTGTCTATGTAAGGTTTGGTTCCTAATGTTTTTTTTGGTCCTTGGATATCATTCAACAAATAAAACCCATAAACTGCTGTCATTCATTATATAATTGTTTTTTTCCATAATTGCAACAAAATACTTCCTCATAGTCTCACCATCTATTGGACAGGGGCTCAATTGCCATAAAAATGTGTCAGCCTTGTATGGTGTCTGCTCTATAAAACTGGTGGGCAAAATCAGAACTTGATTGACAGCTCTGACAACTTCTCCAAAAAGAGTATCTATGAAATGTCAGCATGTTTTTGAGAGCTCTTGGATAGTGAGAGGAAATAGAATGACATTCTTGAAAAGAGGAATAAACCAGAAGAAGTGAATATAAACAATACTCCAGAGAAAATTAAGCAGCAAAATATAACCTTTCAGTTCATGTATTTTATTAAATATATTTTTTTTTGCACAACTTGTCTAAAATGTTTTGACAGATATTGGAACGTGAGGAGAAGAGAAATGGTCAGGTATTCAACAGATAATTGGTGTACTCTTTCCTCGATCTCCAAAAGAAATTTAGGCGTATTAATTTCTAAGTGTTAGTTTCAGTTAGAAAATAAAGTGATGCATGTAGGGGGAGTCATAATCTCTTAGAGATTAGATGCGTGTAATATTTGGTGTAGGACATTAACTTTTCTACTGATACTATAAGCTAAAGCCAGATTTCACAGTGCTTGCTTCTCGTACCTTATACTGGACATGCTTTAATAGAAGAGTGACTGCTAAATTCATGTAAGCTTCTGGATGAAGTTTGCAGTGTGTATTTCCAGCACTGTAAAATGAGCTTCACATCAAGCCTTTCAGCCCTCTCCACTTATCAAGTATCTCTTGCCTTCACAGATTTTAATTTAAGATGAGATTTTAATAGAAAAAATATATAAAATGTATTAGAGTATGAAGCTATAAAATGGGACAAACAGATCTGTGAATATCTGATTCACAGCAACCTTAATATTTCCACACTCGCTCATCCTTGTTAATATATTTAATATCCTTTTCACGTTATACAGCAATGAAAGAGCACTGGGTGGTACTGATTTGTCCGGTGCTGTTTATTACACTTGTTCATTGAAACACAATTCTTAAAATTGAAAAAAACAGTCTTGAAGATATTAAATTCTTGAAAATTAAAATAGTTGAAAGTTTGCCTAAGGTATTAACAACTTGGTGCTGCCAAGCAGTCATTTTTTTATCTTTCGTTTGTTTCATATCCACTCCCAGCTTTTAACACAAATAACTTTTTTTTTACATTTCTTGAAATCTGTTATATTTTTAATGGAACCTTTTAATTTACCATATAATATGTAAATAAATCTGAAAAAAATCATTATGTAGAAAATGGAAAAAATAAACATATCTGCCATTGTTTCTTAGGTTTTATTTTGTACACATAACATCAGCTTTATTCTACAGGTCACTAAATGTATTTAGTCTCTTGATATTGTACTAAGAAATTAAAAATATATTTAAAAATTGTTTTATGTTATGTTCTGAGACCCATAAATTCTACCCAGAAATGGAGCTATGTGAGCGCTGATATTTGTATGGCCCAGCTGCAGTTTTTATTATACTGTGTGTAGGTGGATATAGCTTTTTGATTACTTTTTATTCCTATTTTGTTGGGGTACAAGATGACTGAAATACAGAGTTATTACTTGCAGATAAACAAATGTAGGCCACAGCAAAGCCTTACAATAAGCCCCTTTAATTTGGAATGTACATTAAATATTCAGTAACTAATGACATATTTACAAAAATTCAGAAAAGAGGGCAGCACTCCATATCCTTGGTCAAAAATGTGCAGGATTTATTCAACCCACATGTCTGGGCGACGTTTCGGCTCTGAATGAGCCTTTCTCAAGGCTTGAGAAAGGCTCATTCAGAGCCGAAACTTCGACCAGACATGTGGGTTGAATAAATACTGCACATTTTTCACCAAGGATATTGAGAGGTGCCCTCTTTTTTGAAAGTTTGCAGATTTTGGACAATCATTGGATAGGTTGCTTGGGGGCTGTGCACCCGAAGATAAGTAAAACGTTGTGCTGTTCCTATTTTATTACTATAATGACATATTTAAAACTATTCTAATGAAGAAATTTGAAATTTCCAATTGACTGGCATGAGAACCTAATTTGACTATTTTTTTATCTATGTCATCTTGATTCAAAGGATTGATCAAAGTGCAAAATACTATACTAATGAAAATATTTTACCTACACGTGCTTATCTAAAATCATGGATGTCACACGTTTGACAATTTGCATTTCCTTAAAATGAAACATTATTTTTCTAGGTATGGACACAATATTGTTTAGGATTAGATGCTTGGGAACTTTGATGTGTTTAGTGAAGGTTGGTTTTGATGAGCATATATCTCATTCAACACCAATTGGATGGGAATAGAACCATTCAATATTCCTCTTCAGAGGTAATAAGTCAAGATGAAAGTCAAATGTATTTGAAAATGCATATTGAGGCTTTCTTTCCAAGAAATAATGTATAATGCTCTCTGTAATGCAGATTTTACTGTCCCTTTTATCATATAGTTTGGTGAAATGAAATATAATAATTCTTTTGTCTTCCAGGACCTTGGACTAATTCAAGAAACAGCAGCATAGACAACGGAGAAGTTGAAATTGGCCGCCGGATCACTCAAGAAGTACCTGCAGGGGTTTTTTGGAGATCACATATCGATGTTACCCAGCCACAGTTCTTAAAATTTAATATATCATTAGGAAAAGATGCCTTGTTTGGTGTTTACATACGAAGAGGTTTGCCTCCATCACATGCTCAGGTATGAGTAATAAAGGATAAGATATTAGTTTCTATTCTTTTCTGTGTTGAAAGCTCTGTTCCAAGCCTCAATTGCAGATTCCATTAGAAATGACAAGTAAAATAGACCACCATGCTCCACTATTTTGTGTGTGCATGGACAGATACGATGATGGAAAACCAGATGGACTATATTAAAATTAGTCAGGTACACTTGGTTCTGTTAAAGTCCATCATGAAATGGATCTGGCACTACCGCTATTTTGCTTGATGGAGCCAATTAAGAATTAGTATCAGTAATATAATGGTGGCTAACTTTTAGCAAGATGTGCTAAATCTATCACCACTGTAATATCTACAAACTTATTGGACAAAATATATGCTGGACTCGCATATCTCAGAATTTTTGTTGTTAAATCCAGATAACCTTTCATTGATTAATATTAAAAATGATTACTCCAGACACAACATAAAGAAAAATGACACAAAATTACAATAAACACATACATAAAGTGCTAGTGCTCAATCAGTGCTCATAAAAAAAATGGTTTGGTCTCACCCTTATGAAGAATGTTGTTCATAGCAGATTCATATGAAAGAAGGAACAATTAATATATGTATAGGGGAGGATTTTATCTCTCTTATTCCCTGTTGTGCCCCTGCATTACTTCTGTCCTCACAAAGACAGTCCCCAAGTGTAGGCTGCTACTGGTTACCATTTACCTCCAATGCGTTAATGGTCATACCTGAGACACTGGACTCCTGCCATATATTTCTACTCCTCTGATGAATCCCCTCTATTGGGGAGCAAATGATTAGGGAGATTAACCTGTCTACATCAACGGGCAGCACAGTGGCGCAGTGGATAGCACAGCAGCCTTGCAGCACTGGAGTCCTGGGTTCAAGCCCCACTCTGGTTTCCTCCCACATTCCAAAGACTGAGTTGCTCATTGTCCCTGTACACTGACAGGGGAAAAAGACTGTGCTCTGTCTGGCTCATCATTTCCTGACACACCGACCAGACCAAAAGGAATCACCGTCGTTGCCAGGAGCCAAGACGTTATCTTTTCCAGGACTACACTGGACCACGAGGAATCACTGTCACCACCAGGATCCAGGACCATACTGGACCCCTTATGCGCCACTGCTTTGGCGCCAACGTCCACATCCTGAACTAACCATATTCTGAAGTCGTCCAGGACAACATCTGCAAAGAGTTTGTATGTTCTTTCCGTGTTTGCGTGGGTTTCCTCCGGGAACTCCGGTTTCCTCCCACATTTCAAAGACATACTGATAGGGAATTTAGATTGTGAGCCCAACGGGGACAGCGATGATAATGTGTGCAAACTGTAAAGCGCTGCGGAATATGTTAGCGCTATATAAAAATAAAGATTATTATTATTATGGTGGTTAACCAGTAGCAGGCTACACTTGGGTACTGTCCTTGTGAGGACAGGAGCAATGCAGGGGCACAACAGAGAATAAGAGAGATAAAATCCCCCCTATACATATATTCATTGTTCCTGTTTCGTATTTCATATGAATCTGTTAGGAACAACATTCTTCAAAAGGGTGAGATTAAACCATTTTTTTAATGAGCACTGGTTAAGCACTAGCACATTATGCATGTGCTGATTGTAATTTTGTGTCATTTTTCTTTATGTTGGGTCCGGAGTAATCATTTTTAATATCATTTAAAGGTTATGTTTTATTTGTAATGGAGACTCTCCAAGCTATAATCCTACTAGTCCTGAGGGTACTTTAATAGTGAAGTTTGAAACAAATACACTATAGCTGTTTGTGAAATCCACACCAAAAATCCACAGCTGAGTACAGTGTAATATTTGTAAAATGCTTTGAACAAATTCCGTTCACTCATGACCTAAGAAAATCCACAGTGGTCTCAAATCCACATTATAACCTATCTGTCATCAATATACTGTGGATCCTTTTGTGAATTTGTTCATTACATTGTAAATTGTAACATTTAATACTAAATTCCCCGCACAGAAAAACAGCACAATTCTTCTGGATACAGATTTTAAGATTAGACTAACCTTAGACAGTATACAAAATTTGGCCCATTGTGTTTTACCTCACTAATAATGTTTACCGTTTTTTGTTGACCTTATTGTAATGTGCATATGCATGCGTATTAAACATTAGATTTATCAAAGTCCCTCTTTTCTCTGATGACAGCTTTACACACCCTTTTTATTTTCTCAAGCAGTGACGTGGAATGGCTTTTCAACATTCTCTAGGCATTCCCAGATGTTCTGAGAACTTGCTAGCTGCTTTGTCTTAACCCTGCAGTCTAACTCATCTCAACCAGTCTCAAGTGGGTTGGAGTCTGATAATTGTTGAGGCCATTTCATCTAACACAGCACTCCATCACACTCCTTCTTTGTCACATAGTCTTTACATAGACTGTAGGTGTGTTTTGCATGATTGTTTTGTTGCATCACAAATGACAAACAGGCAATCCCCACATGTATTCAAGCTGTCTAGCAGCCACAAATCATGTGACTGCATCAACATAAATTAAATCTCCGAGCACACTGAAATACTCGGAGACAACCCGAGCATGCTCGGAGAAACTCAAGTAATGAGTATACTCGCTCATCACTAGTTATCACATCTTTGAGAAGCTCAGTTTAAATTCCCTAGCCACACGCAGGCCTGATTACTGCCACACCTGTTCTCAATCGAAAAATCACTTAAATAGGACATGTCTGACAAAGTGAAGTAGGCCAAAAGTTCGTCAAAAGCTAGACATCATGCCGTGATCAAAAGAAACTCTGGAACAAATGAGAAACAAATTAATTGAGATCTATCAGTATGTACAGTAGATATAATATAATGCCATTTCTCAAGCTTTTGAACTTAAGCAAACCACAGTGATAGCCATTATTACCCCACGAGCGCAGCGATGGCTCATCCAAGAGGTCACAAAAGACCCCACAACAACATCCATAGAACTGCAGGCCTCGCTTGCCTCAGTTAAGGAGGGTGTTCATGACTCCACCATAAGAAAGAGAATGGGCAAAAATGGACTGCATGGCAGAATTCCAAGACAAAAACCACTGCTGAGCAATAAGAACATAAAGGCTTGTCTCTGTTTTGTCAGCAAAAATTTTGATGATCCCCAAGACTTTTGGGAGTATACTCTGTGAACTGAGGAGACAAAAGTAGAACTTTTTGGAAGGTGTATGTGTTAGGATTTGGCGAAACACACCAAATATATATATTAGAGTAATAGGTGCATTCGCAACCCGGGGTCCACCATGCAGGAGTAAAACCCGCTGCTAGTAACTGACGGTACTATATGGTGGTATAAGTTAATTCTGTTACTTCGCAGAGTCACTTAAAACAAGAGACCGCTGTGCCCTGTTAACCTCACAGAGGACCACAGCTACCAAATAGAGCGAACAGTGGTCATGCAGTTAGGATAGCACATGCAAAACTCCTCACCGGAGGCTTATTTCAGCTGAACCCTGAAACCACATACATATGACCACACTGGCACAGAACACATAACTTAGTTGATTCTAGCGCATGGCCGTGCGGCCATGCGAACCTTTCATAGATGCAGCAACCACAGGACCTTCCTAGAGGATCAATGGGAGCTGCTACAGTACCTGAGCCACTTCAGGACCTTCCTAGAGGACCAACAGGAGCTGCTGTAGTAGCTGAGCATGTGACCCCCGGCCTCCAATTAGAGGACTTACCCTTGGCATGCTCAGAAGGGGAAAAGCAGGACTTAGTCCCAGAGATGTCTGCTCGCTGCTGACCAGTACTGGCTACAATGGCTGAGCCTGGAAAGGCAGCAGTAACCATCTGCACCGTATCAGGCTGAGCCAGATGCTGGGAACGACATCTCCGCTGAGCAGACTCCACTGCGGCTGGAGAAGAATGGGAGACTGCGGTGGAGATGGCTCGAGATTCCCCCTGTGTAGAGGCGGGAACTCGACCCCTAACAGTATGTCCCATTACATCTGGCATAAAAGTAACTAACACAGCATTTAAAAAAAGGAACATCATACCAACAGTAAAATATGATGGTGATAGTGTAATGGTCTAGGGCTGTATTGCTGCTTCAGGACCTGGAAGACTTTCTGTGGTAAATGGAACCATGTATTCTGCTATCTACCAAAAAATCCTGAAGAAGAATTTCTGTGACCTCAAGCTAAAGCACACTTGAGTTATGCAGCAGGACAATGATTCAAAACAGACTAGCAAGTCCACGTCTGCATGACCTAAGGAAAACAAAATCAAGACTTTGGAGTGGCCTAGCCAAGTCCTTACCTTAATCCAATTTAGATGCCGTGGTATGATTTTAAAAAGGCAGTTCCTGCTTTTAAAACTTCCAATGTAGCAGAATTACAACAATTCTGCAAAGATGAGTTGGCCAAAATTCCTCCAAAGCGTTGTAAAATACTTATTGTCAGTTATTGCAAATGCTTGAATGCAGTTGTTGCTACTAAGGGTGGCCCAACCAGTTGTTAGGTTTAAAGGGCAATCATTTTGTCACACAGGGCCCTGTATGTTTGGATTTCCGACTTTGTTATTTTTTATGTTTTACTGTACTACTGTTTGTATGGACCTTGGTATTTATCTAGCCCGCTATGTACCATCTGGCAGCACATACTTTAGTCATATGTAGTGGCTACCGCCTGACTTTTTGCTTCCATGTGTTATGCTGTTACGTACCCCCCATATTTATGCCTATAATCTTTGTTGTTTTGTAATTATAATAAACTTTTCATGATTTGCATATACTTTGGACAATGGCACTAGTTTTATTTAGTGGTTTCAGCTTTACTTTAATTGCATCATGGGATTTTAACGGTTTGCTTTTACCTGTTTTCTTACTTATGTTTGCTGATGACCATTCCAATTATATAACTTTTTGAAGAATTCTAAATATATTGTGTTCAGTAAAAGTCTTTATAAATAGCTGTTTACCCAAGTCACAAATCTATATTTAGTATAATATCTGCTTGAAGCTAATAAGTAACCAATAACATGTATGCCATTTAATTAATTGGTGTTGAAACAGTAGTCCTCTATGCAGAGGTCTACTTAGAGCAAAAATTCATTCAACTCCCCATCTTAACAGCCTCTGCAGTCAATATGCAACCGTATCCCCTCATATTACCCTTATATTGTGGCCTGACTATTATTTTCACACCAAAATGTCTCCCAGCTCCTTCACCACTTTATCCCATCTTAGGTAACCCAATATTTCTACTGTAAAGAGATATTTTCCCCCAAGCAATTAAGACATAAGCCATATACTCCTTAGTAGACAGGACCTTGAAGACATTTAAATGCTGCCGAAGAATCATGCCTCTTACCATTACAGGTTTCCCAACTATTTTTTCTTATCATTGCCCCATCATGTAATTATATTTGCCTCACTGTTTGTGAAAGCTCTATGACTGGATTTCTTTGATGTGTTTTTTTTGCTTCTTATTATTAACCTTCTTATCAGTTCACCCTAGGATTGTCATCAGACACATCTAATTAACTTAGAAAAGACTTACTGTACATACTCATATCTTATCAATGGACATTATACAATAAAACACAAGTCCTCAAAATTCTGTGGAATTAATTTTTTTGTCAAGTTGGTATAGCATCTGCCTCTCCTTATAGTTGGCACTGAATATTATAAAGAGTTACTATCTATATATATAATTGTCTAAGGGTTTTTCCGTCTGTCCCGTTTATTCATTCTCTGATTGGTCGAGGCCGCCTGGGCCTCGACCAATAAGCAACGGGCATAGCATGGCGACGATGATGTCACAATGGAAATCCCACGTCTCTGATTGGTCGAGGCCGCCAGGCCTCGACCAATCAGCGACGGGCACAGTATCGACGTAGATGTCATAATGGTTGCCATGGCGATGATGATGTCATAAAGGTTGCCTCGACCAATCAGCGACGGGCACAGTCTGCCGTGAATTCTGGAATCATCATTGTCCATATACTGTGGGGACATGCATATTCTAGAATACCCGATGCGTTAGAATCGGGCCACAGTCTAGTCTATTATATAATTGTCTAAGGGTCACTTCCGTCTGTCTGTCTGTCTTTCTGTCTGTCTGTAAAGGAAATCCCAAGTCGCTGATTGGTTGCGGTCAAACGGCCACAACCAATCAGTGACGGGCACAGTGCGGCCGCGAAATGGCTGCTCCCTACTCCCCTGCCGTCAGCGCTCACACAGGGTTAATGGCAGCGTTAATGGACCGCGGTGTAACCCAGTCTGTTAACGCTGATATTAACCCTGTGTGACCAGCTTTTTACTATTGATGCTGCCTATGCAGCATCAACAAAAATGTCCATAAACATAATACTGCTAATCACAGGGTTCCTCCACCAAAGTAGGAAAATCCCATAGGAAGCATATAAGGGGTGTGTAAATATTACACTAAACCAATAAGATACAAAAAGTATCAGACACACCACTCAGGGGATGGTATAAAAGAGTGACAATTTTTATTGAAAAATACACATATACTACAACAATTAAAAGACAAAAATAGCAAACATCCAAGTAAGAGGAAGGATAGTACCCGAGTACAGTGCACAAGAACCAAGGGCATGAGGTAGGTAGATAATAGTATTATTGCAGGTCATGGGAATGACATAAATATCTATAATATGATAACTCCATAGTCACATGCGTAAAAAGTGGCCATCCAGCCAAAATATAAAGTGCCAATGCAAGAAAAGAGCTAGCATAATCATATACACGTACCCATAAAGTCTGCCTGTCTGTCCTCAGCCTCACCCAGAAGTCCCGACGCGCGTTTCACGTTTTCAGCTTTATCAAGGGTAGATAAGTTGTGCATGTCAATCAATAGTAAAAAGATCTAATGTTAAAAATAATTAAAAAAATAAAAATCATTATATACTCACCTTCCGGCACCTTTCCCGCTCCTCGCGACGGTCCGGTCCATGCATTGCGGTCTCGCGAGATGATGACTTAGCGATCTTGCGAAACCGCTATGTCATCATCTCGCGAAACTGCAATGCACTCTTGGGACCGGAGCGTTGCGAGGAGCATCGCTGAACGCCTCACCTAGATCCGGGGCCGACGGAAGGTGAGTATATAACTATTTTTTATTTTAATTCTTTTTTTAACAGGGATATGGTGCCCACATTGCTGTATACTATGTGGGTTGTGTTAGATACTGCGTGGGCTGTGTTATATACTACATCTCTGTGCTATATACTATGTTGGCTGTGCTATATACTACGTGGCTGTGGTATATATTATGTGGCTGGGTAATATACTACATTGCTGTGCTCTATACTACGTGGCCTGGGTTATATACTGCATAGGCAGTGTTATATACTACGTCTCTGTGCTATATACTAAGTGGCTGTGTTATATACTACGTGGCTGTGCAATATATTATGTGGCTGGGCAATATACTACGTGTCTGTGCTATATACTACGTGTCTGTGCTAAATACTATGTGGCTGGGCAATATACTACGTGGCTGGGCAATATACTATGTGGCTGGGCAATATACTATGTGGCTAGGCAATATACTACGTGTCTGTGCTATTTACTATGTGTCTGTGCTATATACTACGCGGCTGGGCAATATACTACGTGGCTGGGCAATATACTATGTGGGTGTGCTATATACTACGTGGCTGTGTTATATACTACGTGGGCTGTGTTATATGCTACTTGGCTGTGCTATATTTCTCTGCTGTATGGTATGTGTTAAAGAGGGAGGCCCACTGAGACTCTTTCGCCCGGGGCCCTCAAAAACGTGGAGCCGGCCCTGGCTTCACTGATTGGTCACGCCCGGCCGCGAACAGTCAGCGACAGTCGCAGTCCGCCCGCATGTTGGCGTGGAATTTGAACCACGCTTTGCTAATTGGTCGCGGCTGGCCGGCCGAATCCTGTGTGTAAATTGCATTATTCTGAAAACTTCATAAATAAACTGCATACATATTCTAGAATACCCGATGCGTTAGAATCGGGCCACCATCTAGTTTTATATGTTTATTTAAGAATATCAGAAACAGATTATGCAGGTTTACTATTTTATATGTTTGATTGAATTTTGTAAATTTGCCTAAAGCATCTTCTGAAAATTAATTGACTGCCCAATTCCTTTGACGTAGATCCTCTTGCTGCTTCTTTTATGGAGCATCCCTCTATCTTCCTATAAGCAATCACTCATCCATCACTTGCTTAATGTAGCTGAATCTTACATTTCAGCCCTTTGGAAACAATTGGATCCATTTACAATATGCATCTGATTTAAGAATATTCAGGAGGGTAAATGAAAGGATCATCAAAGAGCTATTTTTGGAGGGGAGGTCATGACAAATTTTTTCACCTATTTCTTCACTGGCTGAACGCTGAGACATTCCAAGAATATTTCGTAATCTAAGGAACCCACTAGTTTATCTCTATTATCTATTAGTATATATATCTGTGTTTCCTGTTTTACATACAAAGGAGGCTTCACACAATTCTATCAACCTAAAGATACATGGCATGAAACAGTATTTACATAGCTACCAATGAAATGGCAATATTTTAGGCTGTTATAAAGAAAACAATTACATATATCGGCCTCAAGGACACCGTTCTCTTCTGGTTCTCCTCCTATCTCTCTCACCGCTCCTTCACTGTATGTTTTGCTGGTTCCTCCTCCTCTCACCTTCCCCTTACTGTTGGGGTTCCTCAAGGATCAGTTCTAGGCCCCCTCCTCTTCTCTTTGTATACTGCCCCTATGGGACAAACAATCAGTAGATTTGGTTTCCAGTACCATCTCTATACTGATGACACCCAATTATACACCTCTTCTCCTGTTATCACGCCGACCTTTTTAGAAAACACCAATGATTGTCTTACCGCTGTCTCTAACATCATGTCCTCCCTCTATCTGAAACTGAACCTGTCAAAAACTGAACTCCTCGTGTTCTCTCCCTCTACTAACCTACCTTTGCCTGACATTGCCATCTCCGTGTGCGGTTCCAGCATTACTCCAAAGCAACATGCCCGCTGCCTTGGGGTCATCCTTGATTCTGAGCTTTCATTCACCCCCCACATCCAATCACTGACTCGCTCTTCTTATCTGCATCTCAAAAACATTTCTAGAATTCTCCCTTTTCTTACTTAAGACTCTGCAAAAACTCTTAGGCCGGCCTCACACTCAGCGTATAAAAATACGGTCCGTTTTTTACGGCCGTAATACGCAGAAAAGTCCCCAAAATAGTGGTCCGTATGTCATCCGTAGGCAGGGTGTGTCAGCGTATTTTGCGCATGGCATCCTCCGTATGTAATCCGTATGGCATCCGTACTGCGATATTTTCTTGCAGGCTTGCAAAATCGATATCTAATGGATTTATGTGCTCAAATGTTCGTTAAAAAATATATACAGTATATATATATATATATATATATATATATATATATATATATATATATATACACTCACCGGCCACTTTATTAGGTACACCTGTCCAACTTCTTGTTAACACTTAATTTCTAATCAGCCAATCACATGGCGGCAACTCAGTGCATTTAGGCATGTAGACATGGTCAAGACAATCTCCTGCAGTTCAAACCGAGCATTAGTATGGGGAAGAAAGGTGATTTGAGTGCCTTTGAACGTGGCATGGTTGTTGGTGCCAGAAGGGCTTGTCTGAGTATTTCAGAAACTGCTGATCTACTGGGATTTTCACGCACAACCATCTCTAGGGTTTACAGAGAATGGTCCGAAAAAGAAAAAAAATCCAGTGAGCGGCAGTTCTGTGGGCGGAAATGCCTTGTTGATGCCAGAGGTCAGAGGAGAATGGGCAGACTGGTTCGAGCTGATAGAAAGGCAACAGTGACTCAAATCGCCACCCGTTACAACCAAGGTAGGCCTAAGAGCATCTCTGAATGCACAGTGCGTCGAACTTTGAGACAGATGGGCTACAGCAGCAGAAGACCACACCGGGTACCACTCCTTTCAGCTAAGAACAGGAAACTGAGGCTACAATTTGTACAAGCTCATCGAAATTGGACAGTAGAAGATTGGAAAAACGTTGCTTGGTCTGATGAGTCTCGATTTCTGCTGCGACATTCGGATGGTAGGGTCAGAATTTGGCGTAAACAACATGAAAGCATGGATCCATCCTGCCTTGTATGGAGCATCTTTGGGATGTGCAGCCGACAAATCTGCGGCAACTGTGTGATGCCATCATGTCAATATGGACCAAAATCTCTGAGGAATGCTTCCAGCACCTTGTTGAATCTATGCCACGAAGAATTGAGGCAGTTCTGAAGGCAAAAGGGGGTCCAACCCGTTACTAGCATGGTGTACCTAATAAAGTGGCCGGTGAGTGTGTATATATATATATATATATATATATATATATATATATATATATATATATATACAGTATATTTATATATATGTGTCATTGAGACACATATATATATACTAGATTGTGGCCCGATTCTAACGCATCGGGTATTCTAGAATATGCATGTCCCCGTAGTATATGGACAATGATGATTCCAACTGTGCCCGTTGCTGATTGGTCGAGGCAACCTTTTTGACATCATTGTCGCCATGGCAACCATTATGACATCTACGTCGATACTGTGCCCGTCGCTGATTGGTCGAGGCCTGGCGGCCTCAACCAATCAGAGACGTGGGATTTCCATTATGACATCATCGTCGCCATGCTATGCCCGTCGCTGATTGGTCGAGGCCCAGGCGGCCTCGACCAATCAGCGGATGAATAAACGGGACAGACAGACAGAAAAACCCTTAGACAATAATATATAGAGATTCTGTATTTATATTTAATTCAGCGCGATATATGTGAAAAGCCGGTAATTCAATTGCCGGCTTTTCATTTCTCCTTCACAAACCCGACATGATATGAGACATGGTTTACATACAGTAAACCATCTCATATCCCCCTTTTTTTTGCATATTCCACACTACTAATGTTAGTAGTGTGTATGTGCAAAATTGGGGCGCTGTAGCTGCTAAAATAAAGGGTTAAATGGCGGAAAAAATTGGCGTGGGCTCCCGCGCAATTTTCTCCGCCAGAGTGGTAAAGCCAGTGACTGAGGGCAGATATTAATAGCCTAGAGAGGGTCCCTGGTTATTGGCCCCCCTGGCTACAAACATCTGCCCCCAGCCACCCCAGAAAAGGCACATCTGGAAGATGTGCCTATTCTGGCACTTGGCCACACTCTTCCCACTCCCGTGTAGCGGTGGGATATGGGGTAATGAAGGGTTAATGTCACCTTGCTATTGTAAGGTGACATTAAGCCAGATTAATAATGGAGAGGCGTCAATTATGTCACCAATCCATTATTAATCCAATTGTATGAAAGGGTTATTAACAAGCAAGGTGCTATTGACCCTTCATTACCCCATATCCCACCACTACATGGGAATGGGAAGAGAGTGGCCAAGTGCCAGAATAGGTGCATCTTCCAGATGTGCCTTTTCTGGGGTGGCTGGGGGCAGATGTTTGTAGCCAGGGAGGGCCAATAACCATGGACCCTCTCTAGGCTATTAATATCTGCCCTCAGTCACTGGAGCCCACGCCAATTTTTTCCGCCATTTAACCCTTTATTTTAGCAGCTACAGCGCCCCAATTTTGCACATACACACTACTAACATTAGTAGTGTGGAATATGCAAAAAAAAGGGGGATATGAGATGGTTTACTGTATGTAAACCATGTCTCATATCATGTCGGGTTTGTGAAGGAGAAATGAAAAGCCGGCAATTGAATTACCGGCTTTTCACTAACACCGCTGCGTATTTCTCGCAGGTCACACTGCTGGTCCGTGTGGAATCCGTATTTTTCTCGCCCCCATAGACTTTCATTGGCGATTTTTTTGCGCAATACGGTGACAAACGCAGCATGCTGCGATTTTCTACGGCCGTAAAAGACCGTATATTACAGATGCGTAATATACGGCAGATAGGAGCTGGGCCATAGAGACTCATTGGGCCGTGTGTAATGCGAATTTTACGGACGTAGTTTATGCACACATACGTCCGTAAAACTCGCTAGTGTGAGGCCGGCCTTACTGTTTCACTTATTCATTCTCGTCTGGACTATTGTAACTCTCTACTAATTGGCCTCCCTCTTACCAAACTCTCCACGCTCCAATCTGTCCTGAATGCTGCAGCCAGGATCATATTCCTCACCAACCGTTACACCGATGCCTCTACCTTGTGCCAGTCATTACACTGGCTACCCATCCACTCCAGAATCCAGTACAAAACTACTACCCTCATCCACAAAGCACTCCATGGCTCAGCACCACCCTACATCTCCTCTCTGGTCTCAGTCTACCACCCTATCCGTGCCCTCCGCTCCGCTAATGACCTCAGGTTAGCATCCTCAATAATCAGAACCTCCCACTCCCGTCTCCAAGACTTTACACGTGCTGCGCCGATTCTTTGGAATGCACTACCCAGGTTAATATGATTAATCCCCAATCCCCACAGTTTTAAGCGTGCCCTAAAAACTCATTTGTTCAGATTGGTCTACCGCCTCAATGCATTAACCTAACTATCCCTGTGTGGCCTATTAAAAAAAAAAAAAAACAATCAGGTTCCTCACATCATGTTCTCATACACTTTATGCAGTTAATAGCACTCTGTACTGCTACACACTTAGGCAGTTAACTGGTTCATGCAGCTTTACATGAACACCCGAGCCTTACACTATGGCTGGTCCAAATAATTATAGTGCTTTGGAACAAAGCACTATATTGTAATCCGAACGTGGATAACTTCTTATTATAGTGCTTTGGAACAAAGCACTATACTGTTATTCCATCGTGGATAACTTCTTCTTATTATAGTGCTTTGGCACAAAGCACTATATTGTTATTCCACCGTGGTAAACTTCTTCTTATTATTCTTCTTATTATTATTCAGTCCGCAGTTAATGCGGCCCGAACCGCTTCACTCACAGACTCCAGTGAGGTGTCATTTCGAAGCCAGCGTCCCCAAGAGGTGTGCTAAGTATTTTTCGTGTCGATCGGATTTGTAGTTTTGGCACAATTTGCGTTTGAAAAAAGTGTTTCAATGCATTTCAATAGGAAAATTTTCCCATACGTTTATAATGGGCCTGATTTCTGAGGCAATTTCTAAAAATAACTGCCAACTGCCACCTGGCTGATTAGCTCATTGATATGCGCAGTCAGACTCAGTTACTATGCCAACGCCTACGAACTCTACCAAGACACAGTTTTGCCAGATAATATCAACTCTTAAAGTGACCCGCCCACCAAATCGGAACCCGAGGTGCGCAGCCCACCAAATCGGACCCCGAGTGGTCTCGCCCACCAAATCGGACCCAGAGTGGCCCCGCCCGCCAAATCAGACCCGGAGTGACTCCGCCCGCCAAATCGGACCCGGAATGGCGCCGCCCGCCAAATCGGACCCGGAGTGGCGCCGCCCACCAAATCGGACCCGGAGTGGCGCCGCCCGCCAAATCGGACCCGGAGTGGCCCCGCCCGCGAAATCGGACCCGGAGTGGCGCCGCCCGCCAAATCGGACCCGGAGTGGCACCGCCCGCCAAATTGGACCCGGAGTGGTGCCGCCAGCCAAATCGGACCCGGAGTGGCGCCGCCCGCCAAATCGGACCCGGAGTGGCGCCGCCCGCCAAATCGGACCCAGAGTGGTGCCGCCCGCCAAATCGGACCCAGAGTGGCGCCGCCCGCCAAATCGGACCCAGAGTGGCGCCACCCGCCAAATCGGACCCAGAGTGGCGCCGCCCGCCAGATCGGACCGCCTGAGGGGCACCCAAGTGTGAAAGTCTTGCAGGGGCAGCCCTGGCACCATTCCAAAGCACTATCTGCAGTTCCTTCAGGAAATACCCATCTACTTATAGTGCTTTGGAACAAAGCACTATACTGTTATTCCATCGTGGATAACTTCTTCTTATTATAGTGCTTTGGAACAAAGCACTATACTGTTATTCCATCGTGGATAACTTCTTATTCTTATTCTTATTATTATTATTCAGTCCGCACGTAATGCGGCCCGAACCGCTTCACTCACAGACTCCAGTGAGGTGTCATTTCGAAGCCAGCGTCCCCAAGAGGTGTGGTAAGTATTTTTCGTGTCGATCGGATTTGTAGTTTTGGCGCAATTTGCGTTTGAAAATGTTTTTTCCCCTCATTGTAATGCATTTCAATAGGGAAATTTTCCCACAGGTTATAATGGCCTGGTTTCTGAGGCAATTTGAAATGTACCTGCCACTTGCCAACTGGCTGATTAGCTCATTGATATGCGCAGTCAGGCCCAGTTACTATGCCAACGCCTGCGAACTGTACATGACCACACCAGCACAGTTTTGCCAGATAATATCAGCTCTTAACCCCTTAAGCCCCGAGGGTGGTTTGCACGTTAATGACCAGGCCAATTTTTACAATTCTGACCACTGTCCTTTTATGAGGTTATAACTCTGGAACGCTTCAACGGATCTTGGCGATTCTGACATTGTTTTCTCGTGACATATTGTACTTCATGATAGTGGTAAAATTTCTTCGATATATCTTGCGTTTATTTGTGAAAAAAACGAATATTTGGCGAAAATTTTGAAAATTTCGCAATTTTCCAACTTTGAATTTTTATGCCCTTAAATCACAGACATATGTCACACAAAATACTTAATAAATAACATTTCCCACATGTCTGCTTTACATCAGCACAATTTTGGAACCAAAATTTTTTTTTGTGACGGAGTTATAAGGGTTAAAAGTTGACCAGCAATTTCTCATTTTTACAACACCATTTTTTTTTAGGGACCACATCTCATTTGAAGTCATTTTGACGGGTCTATATGATAGAAAATACCCAAGTGTGACACCATTCTAAAAACTGCACCCCTCAAGGTACTCAAAACCACTTTCAAGAAGTTTATTAACCCTTCAGGTGTTTCACAGGAATTTTTGGAATGTTTAAATAAAAATGAACATTTAACTTTTTTTCACACAAAATTTATTTCAGCTCCAATTTGTTTTATTTTACCAAGGGTAACAGGAGAAAATAGACCCCAAAAGTTGTTGTACAATTTGTCCTGAGTACGCTGATACCCCATATGTGGGGGTAAACCACAGTTTGGGCGCATGGCAGAGCTCGGAAGTAAAGGAGCGCCATTTGACTTTTCAATGCAAAATTGACTGGAATTGAGATGGGACGCCATGTTGCATTTGGAGAGCCCCTGATGTGCCTAAACATTGAAACCCCTAACAAGTGACACCATTTTGGAAAGTAGACCCCCTAAGGAACTTATCTAGATGTGTGGTGAGCACTTTGACCCAACAAGTGCTTTACAGAAGTTTATAATGCAGAGCCGTAAAAATAAAAAATCATATTTTTTCACAAAAATGATCTTTTCACCCCCAATTTTTTTATTTTCCCAAGGGTGAGAGAAGAAATTGGACCCCAAAAATTGTTGTGCAATTTGTCCTGAGTACGCTGATACCCCATATGTGGGTGTAAACCATTGTTTGGGCGCAGGGCAGAGCTCGGAAGGGAAGGAGCGCCATTTGACTTTTCAATGCAAAATTGACTGGAATTGAGATGGGACGCCATGTTGCATTTAGAGAGCCCTTGATGTGCCTAAACATTGAAACCCCTAACAAGTGACACCATTTTGGAAAGTAGACCCCCTAAGGAACTTATCTAGATGTGTGGTGAGCACTTTGACCCAACAAGTGCTTTACAGAAGTTTATAATGCAGAGCCGTAAAAATAAAAAATCATATTTTTTCACAAAAATGATCTTTTCACCCCCAATTTTTTATTTTCCCAAGGGTGAGAGAAGAAATTGGACCCCAAAAATTGTTGTGCAATTTGTCCTGAGTACGCTGATACCCCATATGTGGGTGTAAACCATTGTTTGGGCGCAGGGCAGAGCTCGGAAGGGAAGGAGCGCCATTTGACTTTTCAATGCAAAATTGACTGGAATTGAGATGGGACGCCATGTTGCATTTAGAGAGCCCTTGATGTGCCTAAACATTGAAACCCCTAACAAGTGACACCATTTTGGAAAGTAGACCCCCTAAGGAACTTATCTAGATGTGTGGTGAGCACTTTGACCCAACAAGTGCTTTACAGAAGTTTATAATGCAGAGCCGTAAAAATAAAAAATCATATTTTTTCACAAAAATGATCTTTTCACCCCCAATTTTTTATTTTCCCAAGGGTGAGAGAAGAAATTGGACCGCAAAAATTGTTGTGCAATTTGTCCTGAGTACGCTGATACCCCATATGTGGGTGTAAACCATTGTTTGGGCGCAGGGCAGAGCTCGGAAGGGAAGGAGCGCCATTTGACTTTTCAATGCAAAATTGACTGGAATTGAGATGGGACGCCATGTTGCATTTAGAGAGCCCTTGATGTGCCTAAACATTGAAACCCCTAACAAGTGACACCATTTTGGAAAGTAGACCCCCTAAGGAACTTATCTAGATGTGTGGTGAGCACTTTGACCCAACAAGTGCTTTACAGAAGTTTATAATGCAGAGCCGTAAATATAAAAAATCATATTTTTTCACAAAAATGATCTTTTCACCCCAAATTTTTTATTTCCCCAAGGGTAAGAGAAGAAATTAAACCCCAAAAATTGTTGTGCAATTTGTCCTGAGTACACTGATACCCCATATGTGGGTGTAAACCATTGTTTGGGCGCATAGCAGAGCTCAGAAGGGAAGAAGCGCTATTTTACTTTTCAATGCAAAATTGACTGGAATTAAGATGGGATGCCATGTTGCGTTTGGAGAGCCCCTGATGTGCCTAAACATTAAACCCCCCCACAAGTGACACCATTTTGGAAAGTAGACCCCCTAAGGAACTTATCTAGATGTGTTTTGAGAGCTTTGAACCCCCAAGTGTTTCACTACAGTTTATAACGCAGAGCCGTGAAAATAAAAATTATTTTTTTTTTTCACAAAAATTATTTTTTAGCCCCCAGTTTTGTATTTTCACAAGGGTATCAGGATAAATTGGACCCCAAAAGTTGTTGTCCAATTTGTCTGGAGTACGCTGATACCCCATTTGTGGGGGGGGACCACTGTTTGGGCGCATGACAGAGCTCAGAAGGGAAAGAGCGCCATTTGGAATGCAGACTTAAATGGATTGGTCTGCAGGCGTCACGTTGCATTTGCAGAGCCCCTGATGTACCCAAACAGTACAAACCCCCCACAAGTGACCCCATATTGGAAACTAGACCCCCCAAGGAACTTATCTAGATGTGTTGTGAGAACTTTTAACCCCCAAGCGTTTCACTACAGTTTATAACGCAGAGCCGTGAAAATAATTTTTTTTTTTTCACAAAAATGAAATTTAGCCCCCAGTTTTGTATTTTCACAAGGGTATCAGGATAAATTGGACCCTAAAAGTTGTTGTCCAGTTTGTCCTGAGTACGCTGATACCCCCTATGTGGGGGGGAACCACTGTTTGGGCGCATGACAGAGCTCGGAAGGGAAGGAGCGCCATTCGGAATGCAGACTTAAATGGATTGGTCTGCAGGCGTCACGTTGCATTTGCAGAGCCCCTGATGTACCCAAATAGTACAAACCCCCCACAAGTGACCCCATATTGGAAACTAGACGTCCCAAGGAACTTATCTAGATGTGTTGTGAGAACTTTGAACCCCCAAGTGTTTCACTACAGTTTACAACGCAGAGCCGTGAAAATAAAACATATTTTTTTCCCACAAAAATGATTTTTAGCCCCCCAAATTTTTATTTTCCCAAGGATAACAAGAGAACTTGGACCCCAGAAGTTGTTGTTCAATTTGTCCCTAGTACGCTGATACCCCATATGTTGGGGTAAACCCCTTTTTGGACGCACGGGAGAGCTCGGAAGGGAAGGAGCACTGTTTTACTTTTTCAACGCAGAATTGGCTGGAATTGAGATTGGACGCCATGTCGCGTTTGGAGAGCCCCTGATGTGCCTGAACAGTGGAAACTCCCCAATTCTACCTGAAACCCTACCCCTAACCTCACCCCTAACCGTTTACTGAACATTTTCTGACAGTCATAAGTGCCACGTATATAAGTGCCACGTATATAAGTGCCACGTATTTAAGAGCCACGTATTTAAGTGCCACGTATTTAAGTGCCACGTATTTCAGTGCCACAATATTTCAGTGCCACGTATTTCAGTGCCACGTATTTCAGGCACTGAAAAATACGTGGCACGTAAATACTTCAGTGCCACGATATTTCAGTGCCACGATATTTCAGTGCCACGATATTTCAGTGCCACGTATTTCAGGCAGTGAAAAATACGTGGCATGTAAATACGTGGCACGTAAATACATGGCACGTAAATACGTGGCACTGAAATACGTGGCACTGAAATACGTGGCACTTAAATACGTGGCACTTAAATACGTGGCACTTAAATACGTGGCACTTATATACGTGGCCACTGAAATATCGTGGCACTTATATACGTATATACGTATATAAACGTATATTTCAGTGCCACGTATTTCAGTGCCACGTATTTCAGGTTAGGGGTAGGGTTAGG
Source organism: Ranitomeya variabilis (assembly GCF_051348905.1). Lineage (NCBI taxonomy): Eukaryota > Metazoa > Chordata > Amphibia > Anura > Dendrobatidae > Ranitomeya > Ranitomeya variabilis. Next base: position 577,581,358 of record NC_135236.1, read on the forward strand.
GGTAGGGTTAGGGTTTTCTGTTTTTTTCTTGTTTTCTTGTGTTTTTCTATAAAAACGCATGCGTTTTACCGCGTTTACATGCATTTTTTCACACATGCGGTTTTTTTAAAAAACGCATGCAGATAAAAACGCAAGTGTGAAACCAGACTAAAAGACGCTTTTTATAGCAAAAAAGTTTTTGCGTCTCCACATTTTGAGACCTATAATTTTTCCACATTTTGGTCCACAGAGTCATGTGAGGTCTTGTTTTTTGCGGGACGAGTTGACGTTTTTATTGGTAACATTTTCGGACACGTGACCATTTTTTATCACTTTTTATTCCGATTTTTGTGAGGCAGAATAACCAAAAACCAGCTATTCATGAATTTCATTTGGGAGAGGCGTTTATACCGTTCTGCGCTTGGTAAAATTGATAAAGCAGTTTTATTCGTCGGGTCAGTACGATTACAGCGATACCTCATTTATATCATTTTTTTATGTTTTGACGCTTTTATACGATAAAAACTATTTTATAGAAAAAATAATTATTTTGGCATCGCTTTATTCTGAGGACTATAACTTTTTTATTTTTTTGCTGATGATGCTGTATGGCGGCTCATTTTTTGCGGGACAAGATGACGTTTTCAGCGGTAACATGGTTATTTATATCCGTCTTTTTGATCGCGTGTTATTCCACTTTTTGTTCGGCGGTATGGTAATAAAGCGTTGTTTTTTGCCTCGTTTTTTTTTTTTTTTTCTTACGGTGTTTACTGAAGGGGTTAACTAGTGGGCCAGTTTTATAGGTTGGGTCGTTACGGACGCGGCGATACTAAATATGTGTACTTTTATTGTTTTTGTTTGTTTTTTTTAGATAAAGAAATGTATTTATGGGAATAATATTTTTTTATTATTATTATTTATTTAGGAATTTTTTTTATTTTTTTTTACACATGTGGAAATTTTTTTTTTTACTTTTTTACTTTGTCCCAGGGGGGGGACATCACAGATCGCAGATCTGATAGTGTGCACAGCACTCTATCAGATCTGCGATCATACTTTCATCGGAGCAGGCTGCAGCTTTCATCTGCAGCCTGCTCCGACCCGGAAGTGCTCCCTGCAGGACCCGGATACAGCCCCTCGGCCATTTTGGATCCGGGGCCTGCAGGAAGAAGACGTTCGGTACGAGGTGAGTACATCACCTTGTACCGATCGTCTCAGGGAAGCACGCAGGGAGCCCCCTCCCTGCGCGATGCTTCCCTGTACCGCCGGTACACCGCGATCATGTTTGATCGCGGTGTGCCGGGGGTTAATGTGCCGGGGGCGGTCCGTGACCGCTCCTGGCACATAGTGCCGGATGTCAGCTGCGATATGCAGCCGACACCCGGCCGCGATCGGCCGCGCTCCCCCCGTGAGCGCGGCCGATCGCGTATGACGTACTATCCCGTCACCGGGAATTAAGGCCCACCCCACCTCGACGGTATAGTACGTCATACGGGCTTAAGGGGTTAAAGTGATAGCACAGCACAATTTCAAAGCACTATCTGTAGTCTTATTATAATTATTGCCCCGCTTACCAAATCGGACCCAGAGTGGCGCCGGCCGCCAAATCGGACCCAGAGTGGCGCCGGCCGCCAAATCGGACCCAGAGTGGCGCCGCCCGCCAAATCTGACCCAGAGTGGCGCCGCCCGCCAAATCGGACCCAGAGTGGCGCCGCCCGCCAAATCGGACCCAGAGTGGCGCCGAACGCCAAATCAGACCCAAAGTGGCGCCGCCCGCCAAATCGGACCGAGTGGCGCCGCCCGCCAAATCGGACCCAGAGTGGCGCCGCCCGCCAAATCGGACCCAGATTGGCGCCGCCCGCCAAATCGGACCCAGAGTGGCGCCGCCCGCCAAATCGGACCCAGAGTGGCGCCGCCCGCCAAATCGAACCCAGAGTGGCGTCGCCCGCCAAATCGGACCCAGAGTGGCGCTGCCCGCCAAATCGGACCGAGTGGCGCCGCCCGCCAAATCGGACCCAGAGTGGCGCCGCCCGCCAAATCGGACCCAGAGTGGCGCCGAACGCCAAATCAGACCCAGAGTGGCGCCGCCCGCAAAATCGGACCGAGTGGCGCCGCCCGCCAAATCGGACCCAGAGTGGTGCCGCCCGCCAAATCGGACCCAGAGTGGTGCCGCCTGCCAAATCGGACCCAGAGGGGCACCGAACGCCAAATCGGACCCAGAGTGGTGCCGCCCGCCAAATCGGACACAGAGTGGCGCCGCCCGCCAAATCGGACCCAGAGTGGCGCCGCCCGCCAAATCGGACCCAGAGTGGCGCCGCCCGCCAAATCGGACCCAGTGTGGCGCCGCCCGCCAAATCGGACCCAGAGTGGCGCCGCCCGCCAAATCGGACCCAGTGTGGCGCCGCCCGCCAAATCGGACCCAGAGTGGCACCGCCCGCCAAATCGGACTCAGAGTGGTGCCGCCCACCAAATCGGACCCAGAGTGGCGCCGCCCGCCAAATCGGACCCAGAGTGACCCGGCCCACCAAATCGGACCCAGAGTGACCCGGCCCACCAAATCGGACCCAGAGTGGCACCGCCCGCCAAATCGGACCCAGAGTGGCGCCGCCCGCCAAATCGGACCCAGTGTGGCGCCGCCCGCCAAATCGGACCCAGAGTGGCACCGCCCGCCAAATCGGACCCAGAGTGGCGCCGCCCGCCAAATCACTCTGGGTCCGATTTGGTGGGCCGGGTCACTCTGGGTCCCAGAGTGACCCGGCCCACCAAATCGGACCCAGAGTGACCCGGCCCACCAAATCGGACCCAGAGTGACCCAGGCCACCAAATCGGACCCAGAGTGACCCGGGCCACCAAATCGGACCCAGAGTGACCCGGGCCACCAAATCGGACCCAGAGTGACCCGGGCCACCAAATCGGACCCAGAGTGACCCGGGCCACCAAATCGGACCCAGAGTGAACCGGGCCACCAAATCGGACCCAGAGTGGCCTCAACCCTGAGGGGCTACAACTACCAAACCAGCACCTGAGGGGCACCCAAGTGTGAAAGTCTTGCAGGGGCAGCCCGGGCACCATTCCAAAGCACTATCTGTAGTTCCTTCAGGAAATACCCATCTAGTTATTATTATTATTCAGTCCGCACGTAATGCGGCCCGAACCGCTTCACTCACAGACTCCAGTGAGGTGTCATTTCGAAGCCAGCGTCCCCAAGAGGTGTGCTAAGTATTTTTCGTGTCGATCGGATTTGTAGTTTTGGCGCAATTTGCGTTTGAACATTTTTTTTCCCCTCATTGTAATGCATTTCAATAGGGAAATTTTCCCATAGGTTATAATGGCCGGGTTTCTGAGGCAATTTGAAATGTTCCTGCCACCTGGCTGATTAGCTCATTGATATGCGCAGTCAGGCCCAGTTACTATGCCAACGCCTGCGAACTGTACATGACCACACCAGCACAGTTTTGCCAGATAATATCAGCTCTTAAAGTGATAGCACAGCACAATTCCAAAGCACTATCTGTAGTCTTATTATAATTATTGCCCCGCTCACCAAATCGGACCCAGCCCACCAAATCGCACCCAGAGTGCCCCCGCCCGCCAAATCGGACCCAGAGTGCCCCCGCCCGCCAAATCGGACCCAGAGTGCCCCCGCCCGCCAAATTGGACCCAGAGTGGCGCCGCCCGCCAAATCGGACCCAGAGTGGCGCCGCCCGCCAAATCGGACCCGGAGTGGCGCCGCCCGCCAAATCGGACCCGGAGTGGCGCCGCCCGCCAAATCGGACCCGGAGTGGCGCCGCCCGCCAAATCAGACCCGGAGTGGCGCCGCCCGCCAAATCGGACCCGGAGTGGCGCCGCCCGCCAAATCGGACCCGGAGTGGCGCCGCCCGCCAAATCGGACCCGGAGTGGCGCCGCCCGCCAAATCGGACCCAGAGTGGCTACAACTACCAAACCAGTGCCTGAGGGGCACCCAAGTGTGAAAGTCTTGCTGGGGCAACCCGGGCACCATTCCAAAGCACTATCTGTAGTTCCTTCAGGAAATACCCATCTAGTTCTTCTTTTTATTTTTCAGTTTTTTTCCGCAATTAATGTGGCCCGTACCGCTGCACGCACAGACTCCAGTGAGGCGTCATTTCGAAGCCAGCGTCCACGAGAGGTGTGCTAAGTATTTTTCGTGTCGATCGGATTTGTAGTTTTGGCGCAATTTGCATTTGAAAATTGTTTTCCCCTCATTGGAAAGCATTGTCTCAATGCATTTCAATGGGGAAATCTTCCCATAGCTTATAATGGCCTGATTTCTGAGGCAATTTCTAAAAATAACTGCCAACTGCCACCTGTGCTGATTAGCTCATTGATATGCGCAGTCAGACCCAGTTACTATGCCAACGCCTACTAACTCTACTTGAGCCCACCACCACACACGTTTTGTCAGATAATATCAGCTCTTAAAGTGACAGCACAGCACAATTCCAAAGCACTATCTGTCGTCTTATTATTATTACTAGATGGTGGCCCGATTCTAACGCATCGGGTATTCCAGAATATGTATGTCCATGTAGTATATTGCACAGCCACGTAGTATACAGCACAGAGCCCCGTAGTATACAGCGCAGAGCCACGCAGTATACAGCACAGAGCCACGCAGTATACAGCGCAGAGCTGCGCAGTATACAGCGCAGAGCTATGCAGTATACAGCGCAGAGCTATGCAGTATACAGCGCAGAGCCGCGCAGTATACAGCGCAGAGCCGCGCAGTATACAGCACAGAGCCGCGTAGTATACAGCGCAGAGCCACGCAGTATACAGCGCAGAGCCACGCAGTATACAGCGCAGAGCCGCGCAGTATACAGCGCAGAGCCACGCAGTATACAGCGCAGAGCCGCGCAGTATGCAGTATACAGCGCAGAGCCACGCAGTATACAGTGCAGAGCCGCACAGTATACAGCGCAGAGCCGCGCAGTATACAGCGCAGAGCCGCGCAGTATACAGCGCAGAGCCACGCAGTATACAGCGCAGAGCCGCGCAGTATGCAGTATACAGCGCAGAGCCACGCAGTATACAGTGCAGAGCCGCACAGTATACAGCGCAGAGCCGCGCAGTATACAGCGCAGAGCCGCGCAGTATACAGCGCAGAGCCGCGCAGTATACAGCGCAGAGCCGCGCAGTATACAGCGCAAAGCCGCGCAGTATACAGCGCAGAGCAGCGCAGTATACAGTGCAGAGCCACGCAGTATACAGTGCAGAGCTGCGTAGTATGCAGCGAAGAGCCGCATAGTATACAGCGCAGAGCCACGTAGTATACAGCGCAGAGCCACGCAGTATACAACGCAGAAACACGCAGTATACAGCGCAGAGCCACGCAGTATACAGCGCAGAGCCACGCAGTATACAGCGCAGAGCCGCGCAGTATACAGCGCAGAGCCGCGTAGTATACAGCACAGAGCCGCGTAGTATACAGCGCAGAGCCACGCAGTATACAGCGCAGAGCCGCGCAGTATACAGCGCAGAGCCGCGCAGTATACAGCGCAGAGCCGCGCAGTATACAGCGCAGAGCCGCGCAGTATACAGCGCAGAGCCGCGCAGTATACAGCGCAGAGCCGCGCAGTATACAGCGCAGAGCCACGCAGTATACAGCGCAGAGTCGCGTAGTATACAGCGCAGAGCCGCGCAGTATACAGCGCAGAGCCACTCAGTATACAGCGCAGAGCCACGTAGTATACAGCGCAGAGCCTCGCAGTATACAGCGCAGAGCCACGCAGTATACAGCGCAGAGCCGCGCAGTATACAGCGCAGAGCCACGCAGTATACAGCGCAGAGCCACGTAGTTATACTGCCCAGTCACGTAGTATATTGTCCAGTCACATAGTATACTGCATATCCCTGTTAAAAAAAAAGATTTAAAATAAAAAATAGTTACATACTCACCTCCTAGAGCGGCCAGTACACGATGCTTGTTGCATGCAGCGGTGACCGGGGCATCGCGCAGAGCGGGAAAGGCCGGTTCCTGAACCGGAGGGGCCACCGGAGGGTGAGTATGTAACTATTTTTTATTTTTTTTATTATTTTTAACATTAGATATTTTTACTATTCATGCTGCATAAACAGCATCAATAGTAAAAAGGTGGTCACACAGGATTAATAGCAGCGTTAACCGAGTGCGTTACACCGCGGTCAACGCTGCCATTAACCCTGTGTGAGCGCTGACCAGAGGGGAGTATGCGGGCGCCGGGCAGTGAGTGTGGGGAGTAAGGAGCGGCCATTTTCTTCTGTACTGTGCGCGTCGCTGATTGGTCGCCGCAGCTATGACAGGCAGCTGCCGAGACCAATCAGTGAACGAATAACGGTGACAGAAAGACGGAAGTGCCCTTAGACAATTATATAGTAGATTACCCCGCTCACCAATTCGGACCCCGAGTGGCTCCACCCACCAAATCGGACCCCGAGGGGCCCCACCCCCAAATTGGACCCCGAGGGGCCCAGCCCACCAATTCAGACCCCGAGTGGCCCCGCCCACCAATTCGGACACCGAGTGGCCCCACCCACCAATTCGGACCCCGAGGGGCCCCGCCCACCAATTCAGTCCCCGAGTGGCCCCGCCCACCAATTGGGACACCGAGTGGCCCCGCCCACCAATTCGGACCCGAGAGGCCCCGCCCACCAAATCGGACCCTGAGAGGCCCCGCCCACCAAATCGGCCCGTGAGGGGCCCTGCCCACCAAATCGGCCCGTGAGGGGCCCCGCCCACCAAATCAGCCCCTGAGGGGCCCCGCCCACCAAATCGGACCCAGAGGGGCCCCGCCCACCAAATCGGACCCAGAGGGGTCCCGCCCACCAAATCGGACCCCCAGGGGCCCCGCCCACCAAATCGGACCCCCAGGGGCCCCGCCCACCAAAATGGACCCAGAGTGACCTTGCCCACCAAAACGGACCCAGAGTGGCTCCGCCCACCAAATCGGACCCAGAGTGACCCCGCCCACCAAATCGGACCCAGAGTGACCTCGCCCACCAAATCGGACCCAGAGTGACCCCGCCCACCAAATCGGACCCAGAGTGACCCCGCCCACCAAATCGGACCCTGAGGTGCCCAGCCTACCAAATCGGAGCCTGAGGTGCCCAGCCCACCAAATCGGACCCTGAGTGACCCCACCCACCAAATCGGTCCCTGAGGTGCCCTGCCCACCAAATCAGACCCAGAGTGTCTCTGCCCACCGAATCGGACCGAGCGACCCCGCCCACCAAATCGGACCCAGAGTGACCGCGCCCACAGAATCAGACCAAAAGTGACCCCGCCCACCGAATCGGACCTAGATTTACCCCACCCACAAAATCAGACCCAGATTGACCCTACCCACCAAATCGGACCACCTGAGGGGCACCCAAGTGTGAAAGTCTTGCAGGGGCTGCCCAGGCACCATTCCAAAGCACTATCTGTAGTTCCTTCAGGAAATACCCATCTAGTTAAAGCAATTGTTACCATCCACCTTTCGTATCTCCCCTTTTCCTCATAGTTTGTAAGCTTGCAAGCAGGGCCCTCATTCCTCCTGGTATCTATTTTGAACTGTGATTTCTGTTATGCTGTAATGTCTATTGTCTGTACAAGTCCCCTCTATAATTTGTAAAGCGCTGCGGAATATGTTGGCGCTATATAAATAAAAATTATTATTATTATTATTATTATTATTATATATGTGGGTGGGCAAGATAATTATATACAGTATATCTGTGCATTTGTTTTCTGGTAAAAAAAAATATGTTAATACGTGTCACCAACCCCATAAGATTAATATAGGTGTATATATTGTAATAGACATGTAAAGATATAAAAGTTTTTGGCAAAGCCAGCTCACCACTTTGAAGAAACAGGAATACATCCAACCTGTGGTTACAGTACATTAAAAAACCTTTTGTCTCCCAGCTTATTTGCGGATGTAGAACGAGATCAAAGGAAAAATTGTGCCATTGGTTTCCACAAATGTGGAGCTAACGTGTGCAAATGTTGCCATTATGTTACAAAGGATAAAAAAGTGCCTCTTTTACAAACAAAAAGAGTTTCCAATACGCAGTTTTATAAATTGCAATACGGACAATTTTATTTATGTAATTCAATGCAATATTTGTCAACTTCAATATGTGGGTTGTACCATGAACCCTCTGAAAAAACGCATTTGCAAACATTTGTCCGATGCGGTTAATTTGCCTCCGGCAGGTTTCTTTGCAGTTTCACGAGATTTCGCCAATAAGCATAATGGGGATCTAAAATATTCAAGAATAAAAACGTATATACACTGGCGCTTATTCACCTGGAAGGATGAGGTAGGAAGCCACGGAAGCTGCAGGTGGTTAAAACAGGTTCTGTGCAAAACTCTGTTAAAAATTAAACCAGTTGATTAATAATACTATTAACCACCGCGCTAAACCGAAACTGGAATATCAATGTACTTACTTTTGATATGGCTATTACTATGTTGTCTGGGGTCCCTTGTGAGTGAAGGGTTACACCTGGTTACAGTGGTTTGCTGAAAGGTAAAGTGTACAGCAGGGTGATATATTATTTGATTTGGACCTTACAAAAAAAAAAGAAAAAAAAAAAGGTGTTGGTTACAAACACTTACTCTTTTTATGAGGCTGTATAGGTTGCACCTGTGGTGTTTCAATGTGGGGTTAATAGTTTCTCTTTCCACAGTGTAGTGAACCGATACTGGAAGGCAAAGTGTGTAAAACCTCGGTATATTGTTTATATTGTACACACAAAGTATCAAGGGTATTAGCTGGGTGCACTTACTTCTTATATAAGGTTGTACAGTTTACACTTGGGATGTTCTTATGTGAGGTTTTGGTATTTGTCTTTCCACAGTGTGGTAAACTGATGCTGGTGAGTAAACAAAGTAGACAATAAAGTGATTTGCAAGCAATACACTAGAATAGTAGGAAGTTACTGGCCACAATAATTGCAGTGGTATAAATAGGAATTAGTTGGCACTCACCACATGTTTGCTTATGAAGGTACCCGCGGTGAGGTAGGCAAGGTAGTCCACTGGATACGGTGCCGATAAAGTAACCCGCTGAGCTGGGAGGGTTAGAGTCCGGTGTGCGTGCCAGAGGCCGCGGTTCCTGGACGAGAACGTACCGGCGAGTGGTGAGGAGGTACCAGCGCCTCGCGTGCCCCAGCCGGAAGCAACGCTGAGGATGTGGTGCCGAGATGGGGCAGAGCTAGTGTGACGTCACAGAAAGCAGGGACGGGTGCGTGAGAGAGACAAGCTGCCAACTAGTTTCGAGAGGTAACTCCCCTCTTCATCAGGGCTATGTCTCTGCCTGTGGACACCCATCTTTAAATAGCCTCATCATTACTTCGCTGATAAGTTACACCCAGGAACCATTAATTGCTACTTGGCCGTTTGTGAATAGGACTCCGATTGCCCGGTTATAATTGTTTGTTTCTGGCTGCTTGTTTTGTAGGATGAATTAGAGAGCAAGCCACAATGCAGCGCCAATATATACTCTAAATGAGCTAAATGCTGATAATAGTGCGATTTAAATCGTTAATGCCTCAGTTTTTTTTTTTTTTTTTCCTTTTCTCTTCCTTCCTTTAACCCCCTTGAATATCTCCACAGAAAGACTCTTTATTTGGGCTGGAATAAGTGAATAAATGAATTAATTAATAAATTAGGGATGTTTCGTGAGCCAGTTTTTATATATTAACGAATTAAAAAATGGATCAAAAATAGAACATTTTGTCGATAATAAAACCATCTTTTATTAATGAATAAATTAAAAACGTTGTACTAGGAGTGTGAATTAAAATACAATTATTCTACATCTCTTCCTATGTTTTCATTTATTAAAAACTGTACTACTGAAAGAATATGGGAGATAGGAAAATTCTTTCAACAAGTATAAATATAGAGGATAGAATGGGGGAATGATTTAAAAAAAAAAAAAAATGTTGAATACACAAAATAATTAAAAATCAAAAAATACATAAAATAAATGCATAAAAAAAAAGGGAATGTTCCAGAACGGAATCATCCAGATAAATAGCCCACACGGCGAATGGGGAGAACTGTATACAAAATTATTCGTGTTGCTCTACTTATTTGTCAATTACTTAAAATACCCCATTTATTTCTGGAAGGTTGAGCTTCCAAACGTACACATATATATATCTGTAGATGTATGTACACACACGCATTCGCACGTATTGCGCCTATGCCCCTTCGCGGGTCACCTTCCCATATTGACCATTATGAATATGGTGGTCTCTGTGTGTATAGTCACTGCTCTCCACTAGTGTTCCGGAGTGCTATTGCAGAAAAGGGAAGGGAGAGGGGGTTGGTGGCTAAAATGCATATAATTCTATTTCTTGATTTAGACCACTCGGGGCTAAGCTGTCCAGGGTGAATATTCATCTGGACTCCACCCTGGACATTGCTTTTAAATAATCTCCTCCCCTAGAATTACCTTGGACCACCTGGATGCCCCAAAAAGAGACCCCGCGGAAGGAACAATTATGTTTGTCCAAAAAGTGACGAGATAATGGGTGTCCTGTGAACCCCTTGCTTATATTATTGAGGTGCTCCTTAATCCTATCTGTTAATCGTCTTTTAGTGCGACCCACGTAGATCTTGTCACATGGACACTTTAGTGCATAGATAACCCCTGTGGTTTGACAGGTGATGTGATCCTTAATAAAGTACTCATTTGCTTTATTAGCATCCTTAAAGCTTGTACGGATCTCCTTTTTCGCTGAAACTCGTATGCAGCTTGAGCATTTTCCGCAAGGAATGAAGCCTGATGGTTGTCCTTTGGTGTTGGTTAGATATGTTTGTTTTTTGTTTAAATTATTGTTGGGAATCACTGGTTTGGTAGTTGGCGCGAGCAGGAGACCCAAGTTCTGCGCTTTTGTGTAGACAAACTTGGGATATGGGGGTAACAAATCCCCAATACACTTGTCCCCTTTTAAAATGGGCCAGTGTTTATGAATATTTTTTTTAAAACATTTATAATCGGAATGAAATTGGGTTACTATTGGAACTTGACGGATTTGTTCTTGAATAGTGGGGGGGTTATGGATGCTTTTAGTTTTATGAATCAGGGATTCTCTCTGTATGATTTCCACCTCCGTTCTTGTTTTGTTTAGGGTGGATGTATTATAGCCTTTCTCCTTAAATTGTGCCAATAAACAATCACTCTCCTTGCGGTAGTCCTCAATATCTGTGCAATTTCTCCTAATTCTCAAAAACTGGCTTTTTGGGATATTTGATAGCCAAACTGGCAAATGACAGCTGTTAATGTGGATGTAGCTATTTGAATCCACTTGTTTGTGGAAGCCTTTTGTTATTAATTTGTTCTGATCCACGCAGATTGTTAGATCCAAAAAATTCACGCTAGAGTAACTATGAGTAGGCGTGAATTCCAGGCCATAATTGTTGGAGTTAAGACCAGAAATGAATGTTTGTAGGTCCGCTAATGGGCCACTCCAAATAAAGAGGATATCATCTATAAAGCGATGCCATATTTTCAGGCCTTTCCGAAGATGGTTATTTTCATAAATATGGTCAAGCTCCCACCTTCCTACATACAAATTTGCAAAACTTGGCGCAAAACGAGTACCCATAGCGGTCCCGTGCGTTTGCAGGTAGTACTGCTTCTCATATAAAAAATAATTGTGCTTTAAAATGAAATCGATACTATCAACTATGAATTGAATCTGTGTGTTATTATAGGTGCCTAAGCTTTTAAGAAAGAATTCTGCTGATTGGCAGCCCTTCTGCGGGTCAATAACAGTATAAAGAGACTTAATGTCCAAGGTTCCTAGAATGAAGCCATTCTTCCATTCTATTGATTCTAAAATTTGTAATGTGTGGGTAGTGTCTTTAAGATATGCTGGTAGTAATGGCATACACTTCTGTAGATGGGTGTCCACATATCTGGATAGGTTAGCTGTTAGACAATTTATCCCTGATATGATGGGCCTGCCTGGTGGATTCACCGTATCTTTATGGATTTTTGGAATATGGTAGAAAATGGCTGTGGAGGGAGTCTTATTGTTTATGAACTGATATTCTTTCTTATTTAGGATGCCCAGAGTTTTTCCTTTCAAAGCCAATGTGTTGAGCTGCTTCATGAAACTTGATGTAGGGTCAAATGTCAACTTTTTGTACGTGATCCTGTCCCCCAGCAATTTCAGGGATTCACTGTGATATTTTATGTGGTCGAGTATGACAATCCCGCCCCCCTTATCTGCTGGGCGGATTATAATGTTATTATTTTCTTGTAATCGAATGATTGCATTTCTCTCACCGGGATTCAAATTGTGTGGGGGGTACTTTAAATTCTTTTTATGCATTTTTTTGATGTCTGTTGTTACCATCGTTTCAAATGCCCGGAATGAGTTTGAATACTCATTTAAAGGGTTGAATGTGGACGGGCAAGATAAGTTGGTATGAATATGTTCTGTGGGTGGCTGGTCTAGAGTAGGATTAGTAGTCCTAAGATTATTGTTACCTTTTTTGAGAAAATATTTCTTGAGAGCTAAGTTGCGCAAGTATTTTTTGGTACTTATATATAAGTTAAAGGGTTTAGCTTTAGCTGTTGGCGTGAATTTCAGACCTTTCTGCAAAAGTAGTTGTTCATTTTGAGAGAGTATATATGAGCTAAGGTTAAAGATTTTTTGTGTGCTTGTAGCTGTTTGTGTTTGTTTCCTTATTTTCTTTTGGGAGAGTGACCCTCCTCTCTTACCTCTTTTGGTCTGGCGCCTAAAGCCCGAAAAAAATCCTTATTGGTAGTTGTATTTACTCTGGGTCTTAATCCTTTTTTATTGTTAGTAGTATTACTGTGAGCGGCCATAGTAGATTTGCTTAGGGGGTTCCTGTAATTGCTACCTTGTACTTTTTTGCTGGTTGGTTTTAATTTTTTAGTGAGGAAGGATTGTACTTGTTTTTGTCTGTTGGGTTGTGTCCCATGTGGCAATTGGCTGTTGCGGGTGGGGGTGGGGATTCCCCAGTTTTCATTATTAACTGGTTCCTCTACGAGTGAGGATAGCTGGGTGTATCTATTGGAAATAGGGATATCCATCATTTCGGTACCTGATGGGCCCTGCCCTATAGGGGTATGCATGTTATTTTGGAAATCATTAAGAACCTCACCCTCTCTCATTGGTGTTGTAGATTGTGTTCTGCCATTGGTTCGGACAGATACTGGAGTATATTGCGTAGAATTGGAATATGTTGAGAAAACCATAGAGGTGTCCATTGAATTTTGCGTAGGAGTTAGATTATACTCATCCAAAGTAACGAACCTGTTCGTAGGGCTCAAAACAGGTGTGTCGGGCTCATTAGGAGTTGCTGTTTTGGGGGTGTTATCTATAGGGATATTATCCCTAGCAAATTTCCTCATTTTCTTGGATATTATTTCTTTTTCTTTCAATCTACACATAATGTTGGCAGTGAGATCTTGAATGCCATCAAGATGGTTGAAAGCATTGAGTTGTTCAAATAAGCTGGTCATTAAATCACTTGTTTTATTGAGGTTAGACATACGTTTGTTTATTATAAATTGTAATACTTGGTTAGAGAACTGTGCGAATAAATTATCCCATTCACGTTGGATGTCGGGGTCACCAAAATCTCCAGCTAGTGTTTTATAGATTACTAGTCCTTTAGGGACCATGCCTCTTTGTGCATATTTTTCCAGTGAGGCGATTTCCCACAGATCCCTCATTTCGTTGATTAATTGTTTTTCTAGTAGCTTTAATAGACTTTTAGCTTGGTCAAGTTCATTAGTGGTGTTCCTATGGTGAACAAATTGTTTATGGATAAATGTACGCCGAAAATCTCTATCCTTCCTTAACGCATCGATGGCCATGGTGAAGCTGCCGGAGTGTATTAGCAGAGATTAATAAAAATTCAAGAATAAAAACGTATATACACTGGCGCTTATTCACCTGGAAGGATGAGGTAGGAAGCCACGGAAGCTGCAGGTGGTTAAAACAGGTTCTGTGCAAAACTCTGTTAAAAATTAAACCAGTATTTTTTGATTTTTTATTATTTTGTGTATTCAACATTTTTTTTTTTTTTTAAATCATTCCCCCATTCTATCCTCTATATTTATACTTGTTGAAAGAATTTTCCTATCTCCCATATTCTTTCAGTAGTACAGTTTTTAATAAATGAAAACATAGGGAGAGATGTAGAATAATTGTATTTTAATTCACACTCCTAGTACAACGTTTTTAATTTATTCATTAATAAAAGATGGTTTTATTATCGACAAAATGTTCTATTTTTGATCCATTTTTTAATTCGTTAATATATAAAAACTGGCTCACGAAACATCCCTAATTTATTAATTAATTCATTTATTCACTTATTCCAGCCCAAATAAAGAGTCTTTCTGTGGAGATATTCAAGGGGGTTAAAGGAAGGAAGAGAAAAGGAAAAAAAAAAAAAAAAAAAAAAAACTGAGGCATTAACAATTTAAATCGCACTATTATCAGCATTTAGCTCATTTAGAGAATATATTGGCGCTGCATTGTGGCTTGCTCTCTAATTCATCCTACAAAACAAGCAGCCAGAAACAAACAATTATAACCGGGCAATCTGAGTCCTATTCACAAACGGCCAAGTAGCAATTAATGGTTCCTGGGTGTAACTAATCAGCGAAGTAATGATGAGGCTATTTAAAGATGGGTGTCCACAGGCAGAGACATAGCCCTGATGAAGAGGGGAGTTACCTCTCGAAACTAGTTGGCAGCTTGTCTCTCTCGCGCACCCGTCCCTGTTTTCTGTGACGTCACACTAGCTCTGCCCCATCTCGGCACCACATCCTCAGCGTTGCTTCCGGCCGGGGCACGCGAGGCGCTGGTACCTCCTCACCACTCGCCGGTACGTTCTCGTCCAGGAACCGCGGCCTCTGGCATGCACACCGGACTCTAACCCTCCCAGCTCAGCGGGTTACTTTATCGGCACCGTATCCAGTGGACTACCTTGCCTACCTCACCGCGGGTACCTTCATAAGCAAACATGTGGTGAGTGCCAACTAATTCCTATTTATACCACTGCAATTATTGTGGCCAGTAACTTCCTACTATTCTAGTGTATTGCTTGCAAATCACTTTATTGTCTACTTTGTTTACTCACCAGCATCAGTTTACCACACTGTGGAAAGACAAATACCAAAACCTCACATAAGAACATCCCAAGTGTAAACTGTACAACCTTATATAAGGAGTAAGTGCACCCAGCTAATACCCTTGATACTTTGTGTGTACAATATAAACAATATACCGAGGTTTTACACACTTTGCCTTCCAGTATCGGTTCACTACACTGTGGAAAGAGAAACTATTAACCCCACATTGAAACACCACAGGTGCAACCTATACAGCCTCATAAAAAGAGTAAGTGTTTGTAACCAACACCTTTTTTTTTTTTTTCTTTTTTTTTTTGTAAGGTCCAAATCAAATAATATATCACCCTGCTGCACACTTTACCTTTCAGCAAACCACTGTAACCAGGTGTAACCCTTCACTCACAAGGGACCCCAGACAACATAGTAATAGCCATATCAAAAGTAAGTACATTGATATTCCAGTTTCGGTTTAGCGCGGTGGTTAATAGTATTATTAATCAACCGGATCTAAAATATTTTTTCTTCAAAGGAATAGAGAAAGTGTCTAAGTCTATGTTCACATTTGCGTTCTGCGCCGCAGCGTCGCCGCATGCGTCATGCGCCCCTATATTTAACATGGGGGCGCATGGACATGCGTTGCACTTGCGTTTTGCGCCGCATGCGTCACTGCGGCGCACGCGTCCGGGCGCAGAGGACGCAGCAAGTTGCATTTTTGCTGCGTCCAAAATCAACCAAAAAAAGGACGCATGCGTCGCAAAACGCAGCATTGTGCATGCGTTTTGCTGCGTTTTTGTTTGCGTTGTGCGTTGCGTCGCCGACGCTGCGGTGCACAACGCAAATGTGAACGTAGCCTAAGCCCGTTAGGGGGGGCAACTTACATGAAAAAATCCTGGCAAGGGAAAGTAAGTGGATTTTTTTTAACTAGAAACTAGAGTGCCATGTGGTTTAAATATAGTATAATAATATAATATTGATAATGCAATATTAAATATAAATTGAGATGTTATAATCGAAGTTCTATAGTCACAGTAATTTATTTAGTATGGAATAATTCCACTATTAACCATTTTTTTGTGCTGTGAATATCTGAATATTTAATATGAATTTTTTTGTATCCTATAGATATGGTTGATTTTAATTTGTATTTAATGTGGATTTTAATCATTCGTTTTTTTCATGTTGTTGAAATCCTTGGGGAAGGATCAATACCGCATGGCGTTACTGTTGGCTATGGGGTTAACCGGGTTAAATCAAATCTATTGGAATTCTCTATACACACCTGTGACACCCAGTAACTCATATGAGCCTTTTTTAATTAATTTATTTTTTTTAATCTTCCTTATACTATATATGCGGTCTTGATTCGGTAATCATTTGGACCTGGAGGAAGACACATGTGGTGTCAAAACATGTCATCCATAAGGGATTGAATGTATGCAATATTGTTATTAAAGAAATCTGGGACTTTTTAATAGATAACTAAAAGGTACATTTTACTCTACCATTGGACTGATCACTGGAGAAACAAAAAGTTTCTTCTATATACAGTATATATATATATATATATATATATATATATATATATATATATATATATATATATACAGTATATATATATATATATATATATATATATATATATATATATATATATATATATATATATTGTCTAAGGGGTACTTCCGTCTTTCTGTCGGCAACTTCCGTCACGGATATTCATTCGCTGATTGGTCTCGCCAGCTGCCTGTCATGGCTGCCGTGACCAATCAACGACGGGCACAGTCCGATTAGTCCCTCTCTACTCCCCTGCAGTCATTGCCCGCTCTATACTCCCGGCTCACACAGGCTTAATGCCAGTGGTAACGGACCGCGTTATACCGCGGGTAACTCACTACGTTACCGTGGCTATTAACCCTGTGTGACCAAGTTTTTACTATTGAGGCTGCCTATGCAGCCTCAATAGTAAAAACATCTAATGTTAAAAATAATTTAAAAAAATAACAAATCATTATATACTCACCTTCCGCCGCCTTTCTGACGCTCCGGTGACCGGTCCATGCAAGTGGCAGGTTCCGGTGCTCGGGTTGGTGTGCGACAAGGACCTGCCATGTCGTCACGGTCATGTGACCGCGATGTCATCACAGGCCCTGCACGCCTGCACGAGAAGGACCTGCCGTGACGTCACGGTCATGTGACCGTGATGTCATCACACCCTCGGAAGCTGCCGCCTGAACCGAACACAGGCGACAGAACTACAAGGGGCCCCTCAGAAGGTGAGTATATGTTTATTTTTTAACCTGTCACATACGTGGCTGGGCAATATACTACGTGGCTGGGCAATATACTACATGGCTCTGTGCTGTATACTACGTCACTAGGCAATATACTATGTCACTGGGCAATATACTATGTAACTGGGCAATATACTACGTGGCTGGGCAATATACTACATCACTGCGCAATATACTACGTAACTGGGCAATATACTACGTGGCTCTGTGCTGTATACTACGTCGCTCTGCAATATACTACGTGGCTCTGTGCTGTATACTACCTAACTGGGCAATATACTACGTAACTGGGCAATATACTACGTGGCTCTGTGCTGTATACTACGTAACAGGGCAATATACTACATCATTGGGCAATATACTACGTAACTGGGCAATATACTACGTGGCTGTGCAATATGCTACGTAACTGGGCAATACACTACGTGGCTGTGCAATATACTACGTCACTGGGCAATATACTACGTCACTGGGCAATATACTACGTCACTGGGCAATATACTACGTGGACATGCATATTCTAGAAAACCCAATGGGTTAGAATCGGGCCACCATCTAGTATATATATATATATATATATACATATATATATATAAGCAAAATGCACCCAAGTTAATGTATGCGACGATAAATAATGTGCCACATGTTCACTTGGCAGGTATTTTGAGTATAAGTAGCAACTCAATATACTAAAACAGCAGCTTAGCTGTTTTATTCACTTTCGGTCACCCTTAAGATCTCACCAAAAGTCAAAAGGCACACTCAAAAAGGGCTAAAGGAAGAAGTTTTTGCTTCAGTTTGCAGTTACTCTTCGATCAGGCCTGCCCTGCCATCTGAGGTAAAATCGACAGCGTGCGTTGGGGAGGCAGTGAGAGCTGCCAAACCCAGCTGAGCAAAACAGCATGTAGCCAGCAAGAAATGTCAGCTTTCATTGCTTCTGTCTTCTGTGACGACCCTTGGCAAGGAAATATTTCAAACTAATATATAGAAATGTTTAACTCTCTCGAAAACATATATATATATATATATATATATATATATATATATATATATATATATATATATATATATATATATATATATATATATATATATATATATACATACAGTACAGACCAAAAGTTTGGACACACCTTCTCATTTCAAGATTTTCCTGTATTTTCATGACTATGAAAATTGTAAATTCACACTGAAGGCATCAAAATTATGAAGTAACACATGTGGAATTATATACTTAACAAAAAAGTGTGAAGAAAGTGTGAAAATATGTCTTATATTCTAGGTTCTTCAAAGTAGCCACCTTTTGCTTTGATGACTGCTTTGCACACTCTTGGCATTCTCTTGATGAGCTTCAAGAGGTAGTCACCAGAAATGGTCTTCCAACAATCTTGAAGGAGTTCCCAGAGATGCTTAGCACTTGTTGGACATTTTGCCTTCACTCTGCAGTCCAGTTCACCCCAAATCATCTCGATTGGGTTCAGATTTGGTGACTGTGGAGGCCAGGTCATCTGGCGGAGCACCCCATCACTCTCCTTCTCGGTCAAATAGCCCTTACACAGCCTGGAGGTGTGTTTGGGGTCATAGTCCTGTTAAAAAAATAAATGATGGTCCAACTAAACACAAACTGCATGGAATAGTATGCCGCTGCAAGATGCTGTGGTAGCCATGCTGGTTCAGTATGCCTTCAATTTTGAATAAATCCCCAACAGTGTCACCAGCAAATCACCCCCACACCATCACACCTCCTCCTCCATGCTTCACGGTGGGAACCAGCATGTAGAGTCCGTCCGTTCACCTTTTCTGCGTTGCACAAAGACACGGTGGTTGGAACCAAAGATCTCAAATTTGGACTCATCAGACCAAAGCACAGATTTCCACTGGTTTAATGTCCATTCCTTGTGTTCTTTAGCCCAAACAAGTCTCTTCTGCTTGTTGTCTGTCCTTAGCAGTGGTTTCCTAGCAGCTATTTTACCATGAAGGCCTGCTGCCAAAGTCTCCTCTTAACAGTTGTTGTAGAGATCTGCTGCTAGAACTCTGTTTGGCATTGACCTGTTCTCTACTCTGAGCTGCTGTTAACCTGCAATTTCTGAGGCTGGCTCCTAATCAACTTGTTACCTGTATTAAAGACAGCTGTCTTACATAGTCACCTTTATAAAAGACTCCTGTCCACAGACTCAATTAATCAGTCAGACTCTTACCTCTACAACATGGGCAAGAGCTTTATAAGGATGTCAGGGACAAGACCATAGACCTGCACAAAGCTGGAATGGGCTACTAAACCATAAGTAGGACGCTGGGTGAGAAGGAGACAACCATTGGTGCAATAGTAAGAAAATGGAAGAAATACAAAATGACTGTCAATCGACATCAATCTGGGGCACCATGAGAAATATCACCTAGTGGGGTATTCTTGATCTTGAGGAAGGTGAGAGATGAGCCTAAAACTGCAAGGGGGGAATTTGTTAATGATCTCAAGGCAGCTGTGCTCACAGTCACTAAGAAAGCCATTGATAACACATTACGCTGTAAAGGTTTAAAATCATTCAGTGCTCGCAAGGTCCCCCTGCTCAAGAAGGCACATGTGCAGGCCTGTATGAAGTTTGCCAGTGAACACCTGGATGATTCTGTGAGTTATTGAGGGAAGTTTCTGTGGTCAGATGAGACAAAAATTGAGGTCTTTGGTGGGGTTGAGAGAAACGGATCGGACAAATTAAAAAATCGCCGACTTTCGGCAAAGTCGGGTTTCATGAAACCCGACCCGATCCCAGTGTGGAATCGGCCATGAGGTCGGCGATCTTCGCGCCAAAGTTGCATTTCGTATGACGCTTTCAGCGCCATTTCTCAGTCAATGAAGGAGGACGCAGAGTGTGGGCAGCGTGATGACATAGGTCTTGGTCCCCACCATCTTAGAGAAGGGCATGACAGTGATTGACTTGCTTTCTGCGGCATCACAGGGGGTATAAAGGGGCCTGCACGCCAACCGCTATCTTACTTCAGCTGATCTCAGCATAGGGAGAGGTTGCTGCAGCTTCATCAGAAGCAGGGATATCGTTAGGGAGGGAATATTAACACCCAAACCGCTTGTGCTGTAGCGATTTCCACTGTCCAACACCACCCTTGTTTTGCAGGGATAGTGGAGGCTAGATTTTTGTGCATCAGCTCTGTAGCTTATTAGGCTGCCTTATAAGGCTCCCTGATAGCTGCATTGCTGTTTTTACACCGCTGTGCAAACCAACTGCTTTTTTAAAAATAAAAAATCCTGTTACTGCTTTCTGCACAGTTATCTTGTTTATTTGTCCAAACTTTTGTGTGCAGCAGTCCTTTTTATTGCTGGCTGCCATACTTGTCCTGAGATCATTGCAGGGAGATAGAAATTGTAGTACAGTCCTTGTATTTTTTTATATATCTGCCAGCCACGTTCTGCCACTTACATTGTGTAGTGTAAGACACAGGGCCTGTTTTTTGCTGCAGTCTCCCCCCAAAAGGGAGATTTAAATTGCCAACAAGTTTATATACATCATTTCTGTTTGTTGTATATCTACCAGCCATGTTCTGCCACTTACATTGTATAGTGTAATACCCAGGGCCTGTTTTTTGCTGCAGTCCCCCCAAAAAAAGGGAGATTTAAATTGCCACTAAGTGGATCTACGTCAGTTCTGTTTGTCGTATATCTGCCAGCCACGTTCTGCCACTTACATTGTATAGTGTAATACCCAGGGCCTGTTTTTTGCTGCAGTGCCCCCCAAAAAAGGGAGATTTAAATTGCCACTAAGTGGATCTACGTCAGTTCTGTTTGTCGTATATCTGCCAGCCACGTTCTGCCACTTACATTGTATAGTGTAATACCCAGGGCCTGTTTTTTGCTGCAGTGCCCCCCAAAAAAGGGAGATTTAAATTGCCACTAAGTGGATCTACATCAGTTCTGTTTGTCGTGTATCTGCCAGCCACGTTCTGCCACTTACATTGTATAGTGTAATACCCAGGGCCTGTTTTTTGCTGCAGTCTCCCCCCCAAAAAAGGGAGATTTAATTTGCCACTAAGTGGATCTACGTCAGTTCTGTTTGTTGTATATCTGCCAGCCACGTTCTGCCACTTACATTGTATAGTATAATTCCCAGGGCCTGTTTTTTGCTGCAGTCTCCCCCCCAATAAAGGGAGATTTAAATTGCCACAAAGTGGATATCCGTCAGTTTCGTTTGTTGTATATCTGCCAGCCACGTTCTGTCACTTACATTGTATAGTTTATTACCCAGGGCCTGTTTTTGCTGCAGTCTCCCCCCAAAAAAGGGAGATTTAAATTGCCAACAAGTTTGTATACGTCTGTTCTGTTTGTTGTATATCTGCCAGCCACATTCTGCCTTTTACATTGTATAGTATAATACCCAGGGCCTGATTTTTGCTGCAGTCTCCCCCCAAAAAAAGGGATATTTAAATTGCCAACAAGTTTATATACATCAGTTCTGTTTGTCGTATATCTGCCAGCCACGTTCTGCCACTTACATTGTATAGTGTAATACCCAGGGCCTGTTTTTTGCTGCAGTCTCCCCCCCAAAAAAAAGGGAGATTTAAATTGCCACTAAGTGGATGTATGTCAGTTCTGTTTGTCGTATATCTGCCAGCCACGTTCTGCCACTTAAATTGTATAGAGTAATACCCAGGGCCTGTTTTTGCTGCAGTCTACCCCCCAAAAAAGGGAGATTTAAATTGCCACTAAGTGGATCTACATCAGTTCTGTTTGTCGTGTATCTGCCAGCCACATTCTGCCACTTACATTGTGTAGTGTAATACACAGGGCCTGTTTTTTGCTGCAGTCTCAAACCCAAAAAAGGGAGATTTAAATTGCCAACAAGTTTGTATACGTCTGTTCTGTTTGTTGTATATCTGCCAGCCACATTCTGCCTTTTACATTGTATAGTATAATACCCAGGGCCTGATTTTTGCTGCAGTCTCCCCCCCAAAAAAGGGATATTTAAATTGCCAACAAGTTTATATACGTCAATTCTGTTTGTCGTATATCTTCCAGCCACGTTCTGCCACTTACATTGTGTAGTATAATACCCAGGGCCTGTTTTTTGCTTCAGTCTCCCCCCCCAAAAAAAGAGATTTAAATTGCCACTAAGTGCATATATGTCAGTTCTGTTTGTCGTATATCTGCCAGCCAAGTTCTGCCACTTACATTGTGTAGTGTAATACACAGGGCCTGTTTTTTGCTGCAGTCTCCCCCCAGAAAAAGGGAGTTTTAAATTGCCACTAAGTGGATCTATGTCAGTTCTGTTTGTCGTATATCTGCCAGCCACGTTCTGCCACTTACATTGTATAGTGTAATACCCAGGGACTGTTTTTTGCTGCTGTCTCCCCCCAAAAAAGAAAGATTTAAATTGCCAACAAGTTTATATATGTCAGTTCTGTTTGTCATATATCTGCCAGCCACGTTCTGCCAATTACATTGTATAGTGTAATACCCAGGGCCTGTTTTTTGCTGCAGTCTCCCCCCCAAAAAAGGGAGATTTAATTTGCCACTAAGTGGATCTACGTCAGTTCTGTTTGTCGTATATCTGCCAGCCATGTTCTGCCAGTTACATTGTATAGTGTAATACCCAGGGTCTGTATTTTGCTGCAGTCTCACCCCCCAAAAAAGGGAGATTTAAATTGCCATCAAGTGGATCTACATCAGTTCTGTTTGTCGTGTATCTGCCAGCCACGTTCTGCCACTTACATTGTGTAGTGTAATACACAGGGCCTGTTTTTTGCTGCAGTCTCCTCCCCAAAAAAGGGAGATTTAAATTGCCACTAAGTGGATGTATGTCAGTTCTGTTTGTCGTATAACTGCCAGCCACGTTCTGCCACTTACATTGTGTAGTGTAATACCCAGGGCCTGTTTTTTGCTGCAGTGTCCCCCCCCCAAAAAAGGGAGATTTAAATTGTCACTAAATGGATCTACATCAGTTCTGTTTGTCGTATAACTGCCAGCCATGTTCTGCCACTTACATTGTATTGTGTAATACCCAGGGCCTGTTTTTTTCCGCAGCCTCCCACCAAAAAAAGGGAGATTTAAATTGGCACTAAGTGGATCTACATCAGATCTGTTTGTCGTATATTTGCCAGCCACGTTTTGCCACTTACATTGTATAGTGTAATACCCAGGGCCTGATTTTTGCTGCAGTCTCCCCCCCAAAAAAGGGAGATTTAATTTGCCACTATGTGGATCTACGTCAGTTCTGTTTGTCGTATATCTGCCAGCCACGTTCTGCCACTTACATTGTATAGTATAATTCCCAGGGCTAGTTTTTTGCTGCAGTCTCCCCCCCAATAAAGAGAGATTTAAATTGCCACTAAGTGGATCTCCGTCAGTTTTGTTTGTTGTATATCTGCCAGCCAAGTTCTGCCACTTACATTGTATAGTTTATTACCCAGGGCCTGTTTTTGCTGCAGTCTCCCCCCAAAAAAGAGAGATTTAAATTGCCACTTAGTGGATGTACGTCAGTTCTGATTGTCGTATATCTGCCAGCCACGTTCTGCCACTTACATATTGTAGTGTAATACACAGGGCCTTTTTTTTGCTGCAGTCTCCCCCCCAAAAAAAGGGAGATTTAAATTGCCAACAAGTTTATATACATCAGTTCTCTTTGTCGTATATCTGCCAGCCACGTTCTGCCACTTGCATTGTATAGTGTAATACCCAGGGCCTGTTTTTTGCTGCATTCTCAACCCCAAAAAAGGGAGATTTAAATTGCCAACAAGTTTGTATACGTCTGTTCTGTTTGTTGTTTATCTGCCAGCCACATTCTGCCTTTTACATTGTATAGTATAATACCCAGGGCCTGATTTTTGCTGCAGTCTCCCCTCCAAAAAAGGGATATTTAAATTGCCAACAAGTTTATATACGTCAATTCTGTTTGTCGTATATCTGCCAGCCACGTTCTGCCACTTACATTGTATAGAGTAATACCCAGGGCCTGTTTTTGCTGCAGTCTACCCCCCAAAAAAGGGAGATTTAAATTGCCACTAAGTGGATCTACATCAGTTCTGTTTGTCGTGTATCTGCCAGCCACGTTCTGCCACTTACATTGTGTAGTGTAATACACAGGGCCTGTTTTTTGCTGCATTCTCAACCCCAAAAAAGGGAGATTTAAATTGCCAACAAGTTTGTATACGTCTGTTCTGTTTGTTGTTTATCTGCCAGCCACATTCTGCCTTTTACATTGTATAGTATAATACCCAGGGCCTGATTTTTGCTGCAGTCTCCCCTCCAAAAAAGGGATATTTAAATTGCCAACAAGTTTATATACGTCAATTCTGTTTGTCGTATATCTGCCAGCCACGTTCTGCCACTTACATTGTGTAGTATAATACCCAGGGCCTGTTTTTTGCTTCAGTCTCCCCCCCAAAAAAAGAGATTTAAATTGCCACTAAGTGCATATATGTCAGTTCTGTTTGTCGCATATCTGCCAGCCAAGTTCTGCCACTTACATTGTGTAGTGTAATACACAGGGCCTGTTTTTTGCTGCAGTCTCCCCCCCAAAAAAGGGAGATTTAATTTGCCACTAAGTGGATCTACGTCAGTTCTGTTTGTCGTATATCTGCCAGCCATGTTCTGCCACTTACATTGTATAGTGTAATACCCAGGGTCTGTTTTTTGTTGCAGTCTCAGGGCTGTTATGACCCCAATGGCAGAGGGTCTCAGAAATAATTAGTAAGTCTGCAAACACAAAAAAACAGCTCATAGGGCAGTGGTAACTGAGCTGACCATATATCTAATCCTAGCACCACAAATAGCAGCAGCCGGGGAACGTGCCTACGTTGGTTCTAGACGTCTCGCGCCAGCCGGAGAACTAACTAACCCTAGAAGGGAAAAGAAAGACCTTTCTTGCCTCCAGAGAAAAGACCCCAAAAGTTGGATACAAGCCCCCAACAAATAATAACGGTGAGGTAAGAGGAAAAGACAAACGTAAGAATGAGCTAGGTATTTAGCAAAGAGAGGCCCACTAGCTAATAGCAGAATATAGTAAGATGACTTATATGGTCAGCAAAAACCCTATCAAAATATCCACGCTGGATATTCAAGAACCCCCGAACCGTCTAACGGCCCGGGGGGAGAACACCAGCCCCCTAGAGCTTCCAGCAAAGACAGGAATCACATTTAGTACAAGCTGGACAAAAATAAGAGCAAAGCAAATAACCAAAAAACAAAGAAGCAGGACTTAGCTTAATTTTGCACGAACCAGGACCAGCAGACAGGAGCAAACAGAAAGGATCTGATTACAACGATGCCAGGCACTGGACTAAGGATCCAGGAAGTTTATATAGCAACACCCCTGGACTAACGACCCAGGTGGGTGCCAAACTGAGGAAAGACAATCCCAGAGTCATATCACTAGTAACCACAAGAGGGAGCCAAAAAGTCTAATTCACAACACAGGGCCTGTTTTTTGCTGCAGTCTCCCCCCAAAAAAGGGAGATTTAAATTGCCACTAAGTGGATGTATGTCAGTTCTGTTTGTCGTATAACTGCCAGCCACGTTCTGCCACTTACATTGTGTAGTGTAATACCCAGGGCCTGTTTTTTGCTGCAGTGTCCCCCCCAAAAAAGGGAGATTTAAATTGTCACTAAATGGATCTACATCAGTTCTGTTTGTCGTATAACTGCCAGCCATGTTCTGCCACTTACATTGTATTGTGTAATACCCAGGGCCTGTTTTTTGCTGCAGTCTCCCCCCCAAAAAAGGGAGATTTAAATTGCCACTAAGTGGATCTATGTCAGTTCTGTTTGTCGTATAACTGCCAGCCACGTTCTGCCACTTACATTGTATAGTGTAATACCCATGGCCTGTTTTTTGCTGCAGTCTTCCCCCCAATAAATGGAGATTTAAATTTCCACTAAGTGGATTTACATCAGTTCTGTTTGTCGTATATCTGCCAGCCACGTTCTGCCACTTACATTGTGTAGTGTAATACACAAGGCCTGTTTTTTGCTGCAGTCTCCCCCCCCCAAAAAAAGGGAGATTTAAATTGCCAACAAGTTTATATACGTCAGTTCTGTTTGTCGTATATCTGCCATTTACCTTCTCCCACTTACAATGTATAATGTAATACCCAGGGCCTGTTTTTTGCTTCAGTCTCCCCACCAAAAAAAGAGATTTAAATTGCCACTAGTGTTGAGCGATACTGTCCGATATTTGAAAGTATCGGTATCGGATAGTATCGGCCGATACCCGAAAAGTATCGGATATCGCCGATACCGATACCCGATACCAATACAAGTCAATGGGACACCAAGTATCGGAAGGTATCCTGATGGTTCCCAGGGTCTGAAGGAGAGGAAACTCCCCTTCAGGCCCTGGGATCCATATTAATGTGTATAAATAAAGAATAAAAATAAAAAATATTGATATACTCCCCCTCTGACGCGCCCTGGTTGTAACCGCCAGCCTCCGTTCATAAGAATGAGCGCTTGAAAGTCCTTAGATGACGTCGCGGCCTGTGATTGGTCGCGGAGCGGTCACGTGACCGCAACGCGACCAATCACAAGCTGCGACGTCATCTAAGGTCTTTCAAGCGCTTGAAAGACCTTAGATGACGTCACGGCTTGTGATTGGTCGCGTTGCGGTCACGTGACCGCTCCGCGACCAATCACAGGCAGCAACGTCATCTAAGGACTTTCAAGCGCTCATTCTTATGAACGGAGGCTGGCGGTTACAACCAGGGCGCGTCAGAGGGTGAGTATATCAATGTATTTTATTTTTATTCTTTTTTTTACACATTAATATCGATCCCGATACCGATTCCCGATACCACAAACGTATCGGATCTCGGTATCGGAATTCCGATACAGCAAATATCGGCCGATACCCGATACTTGCAGTATCGGAATGCTCAACACTAATTGCCACTAAGTGCATCTATGTCAGTTCTGTTTGTCGTATATCTGCCAGCCACGTTCTGCCACTTACATTGTATAGTGTAATACCAAGGGCCTGTTTTTTGCTGCAGTCTTCCCCCAAAAAAGGGAGATTTAAATTGCCAACAAGTTTATATTCGTCAGTTCTGTTTGTCATATATCTGCCAGCCACATTCTGCCACTTACATTGTACAGTGTAATACCCAGGGCCTCTTTTTTGCTGCAGTCTCCCCCCCAAAATAGGGAGATTTAATTTGCCACTAAGTGGATCTACGTCAGTTCTGTTTGTCGTATATCTGCCAGCCACGTTCTGCCTTTTACATTGTATAGTGTAATACCCAGGGCCTGTTTTTTGCTGCAGTCTCCCCCACAAAAAAGGGAGATTTAAATTGCCAAGAAGTTTATATACGTCAGTTCTGTTTGACGTATATCTGCTAGCCACGTTCTGCCACTTACATTGTATAGAGTAATACTTAGGGCCGTTTTTTCCTGCAGTCTCCCTCCCAAAAAAGGGAGATTTAAATTGCCACTAAGTGGATCTATCTCAGTTCTGTTTGTCGTATATCTGCCAGCCATGTTCTGCCACTTACATTGTATAGTGTAATACCCAGGGCCTGTTTTTTTGCTGCAGTCTTCCCCCCAATAAATGGAGATTTAAATTTCCACTAAGTGGATTTACATCAGTTCTGTTTGTCGTATATCTGCCAGCCACGTTCTGCCACTTACATTGTGTAGTGTAATACACAAGGCCTGTTTTTTGCTGCAGTCTCCCCCCCCCAAAAAAAGGGAGATTTAAATTGCCAACAAGTTTATATACGTCAGTTCTGTTTGTCGTATATCTGCCATTTACCTTCTCCCACTTACAATGTATAATGTAATACCCAGGGCCTGTTTTTTGCTTCAGTCTCCCCACCAAAAAAAGAGATTTAAATTGCCACTAGTGTTGAGCGATACTGTCCGATATTTGAAAGTATCGGTATCGGATAGTATCGGCCGATACCCGAAAAGTATCGGATATCGCCGATACCGATACCCGATACCAATACAAGTCAATGGGACACCAAGTATCGGAAGGTATCCTGATGGTTCCCAGGGTCTGAAGGAGAGGAAACTCCCCTTCAGGCCCTGGGATCCATATTAATGTGTATAAATAAAGAATAAAAATAAAAAATATTGATATACTCCCCCTCTGACGCGCCCTGGTTGTAACCGCCAGCCTCCGTTCATAAGAATGAGCGCTTGAAAGTCCTTAGATGACGTCGCGGCCTGTGATTGGTCGCGGAGCGGTCACGTGACCGCAACGCGACCAATCACAAGCTGCGACGTCATCTAAGGTCTTTCAAGCGCTTGAAAGACCTTAGATGACGTCACGGCTTGTGATTGGTCGCGTTGCGGTCACGTGACCGCTCCGCGACCAATCACAGGCAGCAACGTCATCTAAGGACTTTCAAGCGCTCATTCTTATGAACGGAGGCTGGCGGTTACAACCAGGGCGCGTCAGAGGGTGAGTATATCAATGTATTTTATTTTTATTCTTTTTTTTACACATTAATATCGATCCCGATACCGATTCCCGATACCACAAACGTATCGGATCTCGGTATCGGAATTCCGATACAGCAAATATCGGCCGATACCCGATACTTGCAGTATCGGAATGCTCAACACTAATTGCCACTAAGTGCATCTATGTCAGTTCTGTTTGTCGTATATCTGCCAGCCACGTTCTGCCACTTACATTGTATAGTGTAATACCAAGGGCCTGTTTTTTGCTGCAGTCTTCCCCCAAAAAAGGGAGATTTAAATTGCCAACAAGTTTATATTCGTCAGTTCTGTTTGTCATATATCTGCCAGCCACATTCTGCCACTTACATTGTACAGTGTAATACCCAGGGCCTCTTTTTTGCTGCAGTCTCCCCCCCAAAATAGGGAGATTTAATTTGCCACTAAGTGGATCTACGTCAGTTCTGTTTGTCGTATATCTGCCAGCCACGTTCTGCCTTTTACATTGTATAGTGTAATACCCAGGGCCTGTTTTTTGCTGCAGTCTCCCCCACAAAAAAGGGAGATTTAAATTGCCAAGAAGTTTATATACGTCAGTTCTGTTTGACGTATATCTGCTAGCCACGTTCTGCCACTTACATTGTATAGAGTAATACTTAGGGCCGTTTTTTCCTGCAGTCTCCCTCCCAAAAAAGGGAGATTTAAATTGCCACTAAGTGGATCTATCTCAGTTCTGTTTGTCGTATATCTGCCAGCCATGTTCTGCCACTTACATTGTATAGTGTAATACCCAGGGCCTGTTTTTTTGCTGCAGTCTTCCCCCCAATAAATGGAGATTTAAATTTCCACTAAGTGGATTTACATCAGTTCTGTTTGTCGTATATCTGCCAGCCACGTTCTGCCACTTACATTGTGTAGTGTAATACACAAGGCCTGTTTTTTGCTGCAGTCTCCCCCCCCAAAAAAAAGGGAGATTTAAATTGCCAACAAGTTTATATACGTCAGTTCTGTTTGTCGTATATCTGCCATTTACCTTCTCCCACTTACAATGTATAATGTAATACCCAGGGCCTGTTTTTTGCTTCAGTCTCCCCACCAAAAAAAGAGATTTAAATTGCCACTAGTGTTGAGCGATACTGTCCGATATTTGAAAGTATCGGTATCGGATAGTATCGGCCGATACCCGAAAAGTATCGGATATCGCCGATACCGATACCCGATACCAATACAAGTCAATGGGACACCAAGTATCGGAAGGTATCCTGATGGTTCCCAGGGTCTGAAGGAGAGGAAACTCCCCTTCAGGCCCTGGGATCCATATTAATGTGTATAAATAAAGAATAAAAATAAAAAATATTGATATACTCCCCCTCTGACGCGCCCTGGTTGTAACCGCCAGCCTCCGTTCATAAGAATGAGCGCTTGAAAGTCCTTAGATGACGTCGCGGCCTGTGATTGGTCGCGGAGCGGTCACGTGACCGCAACGCGACCAATCACAAGCTGCGACGTCATCTAAGGTCTTTCAAGCGCTTGAAAGACCTTAGATGACGTCACGGCTTGTGATTGGTCGCGTTGCGGTCACGTGACCGCTCCGCGACCAATCACAGGCAGCAACGTCATCTAAGGACTTTCAAGCGCTCATTCTTATGAACGGAGGCTGGCGGTTACAACCAGGGCGCGTCAGAGGGTGAGTATATCAATGTATTTTATTTTTATTCTTTTTTTTACACATTAATATCGATCCCGATACCGATTCCCGATACCACAAACGTATCGGATCTCGGTATCGGAATTCCGATACAGCAAATATCGGCCGATACCCGATACTTGCAGTATCGGAATGCTCAACACTAATTGCCACTAAGTGCATCTATGTCAGTTCTGTTTGTCGTATATCTGCCAGCCACGTTCTGCCACTTACATTGTATAGTGTAATACCAAGGGCCTGTTTTTTGCTGCAGTCTTCCCCCAAAAAAGGGAGATTTAAATTGCCAACAAGTTTATATTCGTCAGTTCTGTTTGTCATATATCTGCCAGCCACATTCTGCCACTTACATTGTACAGTGTAATACCCAGGGCCTCTTTTTTGCTGCAGTCTCCCCCCCAAAATAGGGAGATTTAATTTGCCACTAAGTGGATCTACGTCAGTTCTGTTTGTCGTATATCTGCCAGCCACGTTCTGCCTTTTACATTGTATAGTGTAATACCCAGGGCCTGTTTTTTGCTGCAGTCTCCCCCACAAAAAAGGGAGATTTAAATTGCCAAGAAGTTTATATACGTCAGTTCTGTTTGACGTATATCTGCTAGCCACGTTCTGCCACTTACATTGTATAGAGTAATACTTAGGGCCGTTTTTTCCTGCAGTCTCCCTCCCAAAAAAGGGAGATTTAAATTGCCACTAAGTGGATCTATCTCAGTTCTGTTTGTCGTATATCTGCCAGCCATGTTCTGCCACTTACATTGTATAGTGTAATACCCAGGGCCTGTTTTTTTGCTGCAGTCTCCCCCCAAAAAAGGGGGGATCTATGTCAGATCTGTTTGTCGTATATCTGCCAGCCATGTTCTGCCACTTACATTGTATAGTGTAATACCCAGGACCTGTTCTTTGCTGCAGTCTCACCCCCCAAAAAAGGGAGATTTAAATTGCCACTAAGTGGATCTACATCAGTTCTGTTTGTCGTATATCTGCCAGCCAAGTTCTGCCACTTACATTGTATAATGTAATACCCAGGGCCTGTTTTTTGCTGCAGTCTACCCCCCAAAAAAAGGGAGATTTAAATTGGCACTAAGTGCATCTACATCAGTTCTGTCTGTCGTATATCTGCCAGCCACGTTCTGCCACTTACATTTTGTAGTGTAATATACAGGGCCTGTTTTTTTCTGCAGTCTCCCCCCCCAAAAAAAATGGAGATTTAAATTGCCAGCAAGTTTATATACGTCAGTTCTGTTGGTCGTATATCTGCCATCCACCTTCTGCCAGTTACATTGTATAGTGTAATACCCAGGGACATTTGTTTGCTGCAGTCTCCCCCCCAAAAAAGGAGATTTAAATTGCCACTAAGTGGATCTACGTCAGTTCTGTTTGTTGTACATCTGCCAGCCACGTTCTGCCAGTTACATTGTATAGTGTAATACCCAGGGCCTGTTTTTTGCTGCAGTCTCCCCCCAAAAAAAGGGAGATGTAAATTGCCAACAAATTTATATACGTCAGTTCTGTTTGTTGTATATCTGCCAGCCACGTTCTGCCTTTTACATTGTATAGTGTAATACCCAGGGCCTGTTTTTTGCTGCAGTCTCCCCCACAAAAAAGGGAGATTTAAATTGCCAACGAGTTTATATATGTCAGTTCTGTTTGTCGTATATCTGCCAGCCACGTTCTGCCACTTACATTGTATAGTGTAATACCCAGGGCCTGTTTTTTGCTGCAGTCTCCCCCCACCAAAAAAAAGGGAGATTTAAATTGGCATTAAGTGGATCTACATCAGTTCTGTTTGTCATATATCTGCCAGCCACATTCTGCCACTTACATTGTGTAGAGTAATACACAGGGCCTGTTTTTTGCTGCAGTCTCCCCCACCAAAAAAAGGAGATTTAAATTGCCAACAAGTTTATATACGTCAGTTCTGTTTGTCGTATATCTGCCATCCACCTTTTGCCACTTACATTGCATTGTGTAATACCAAGGGCCTGTTGTTTGCTGCA
The DNA here is from genome assembly GCF_051348905.1 of Ranitomeya variabilis. Lineage (NCBI taxonomy): Eukaryota > Metazoa > Chordata > Amphibia > Anura > Dendrobatidae > Ranitomeya > Ranitomeya variabilis. The sequence goes on from NC_135236.1 coordinate 577,613,851, forward strand.
GTCTCCCCCCCAAAAAAGGAGATTTAAATTGCCACTAAGAGGATCTACGTTAGTTCTGTTTGTTGTATATCTGCCAGCCACGTTCTGCCACTTACATTGTATAGTGTAATACCCAGGGCCTGTTTTTTGCTGCAGTCTCCCCCCCAAAAAAAGAAAGATTTAAATTGCCAACAAATTTATAAACATTAGTTCTGTTTGGTGTATATCTGCCAGCCACGTTCTGCCTTTTACATTGTATAGTGTATTACCCAGGGCCTGTTTTTTGCTGCAGTCTCAACCACAAAAAAGGGAGATTTAAATTGCCAACAAGTATATATACGTCAGTTCTGTTTGTCGTATATCTGCCAGCCATGTTCTGCCACTTACATTGTATAGTGTAATACCCAGGGCCTGTTTTTTGCTGCAGTCTCCCCCCCAAAAAAGGGAGATTTAAATTGGCACTAAGGGGATCTACATCAGTTCTGTTTGTCGTATATCTGCCAGCCACGTTCTGCCACTTACATTGTATAGAGTAATACACAGGGCCTGTTTTTTGCTGTAGTCTCCCCCACCAAAAAAGGGAGATTTAAATTGCCAACAAGTTTATATACGTCAGTTCTGTTTGTCGTATATCTGCCATCCTCCTTTTGCCACTTACATTGTATAGTGTAATACCCAGGGCCTGTTTTTTGCTGCAGTCTCCCCCCCTAAAAAAGAGAGATTTAAATTGCCAACAAATTTATAAACATCAGTTCTGTTTGGTGTATATCTGACAGCCACGTTCTGCCTTTTACATTGTATAGTGTAATACCCAGGGCCGTTTTTTTGCTGCAGTCTCCCCCCAAAAAAGGGAGATTTAAATTGCCACTAAGTGGATCTACGTCAGTTCTGTTTGTCATATATCTGCCAGCCACGTTCTGCCACTTACATTTTGTAGTGTAATACACAGGGCCTGTTTTTTTCTGCAGTCTCCCCCCCAAAAAAAATGGAGATTTAAATTGCCAGCAAGTTTATATACGTCAGTTCTGTTTGTCGTATATCTGCCATCCACCTTCTGCCAGTTACATTGTTACATAGTTACATAGTTACGTAGTTATTAAGGTTGAAGGAAGACTGTAAGTCCATCTAGTTCAACCCATAGCCTAACCTAACATGCCCTAACATGTTGATCCAGGGGAAGGCAAAAAAACCCCATGTGGCAAAGAGTAACTCCACCATGGGGAAAAAAATTCCTTCCCGACTCCACATACGGCAATCAGACTAGTTCCCTGGATCAACGCCTTATCAAGGACTCTAATATATATACCCTGTAACATTATACTTTTCCAGAAAGGTATCCAGTCCCCTCTTAAATTTAATTAATGAATCACTCATTACAACATCATACGGCAGAGAGTTCCATAGTCTCACTGCTCTTACAGTAAAGAATCCGCGTCTGTTATTATGCTTAAACCTTCTTTCCTCCAGACGTAGAGGATGCCCCCTTGTCCCTGTCTCAGGTCTATGATTAAAAAGATCACCAGAAAGGTCTTTGTACTGTCCCCTCATATATTTATACATTAAAATAAGATCACCCCTTAGTCTTCGTTTTTCCAAACTAAATAGCCCCAAGTGTAATAACCTATCTTGGTAAAATTGTCCTCCCCTGTATAGATTACCCTGCAGAGTTTAGTGTCATCTGCAAATATTGAAATTCTACTCTGAATGCCCCCTACAAGGTCATTAATAAATATGTTAAAAAGAAGAGGGCCCAATACTGACCCCTGTGGTACCCCACTGCTAACCGTGACCCAGTCCGAGTGTGCTCCATTAATAACCACCCTTTGTTTCCTATCCCTGAGCCAGCTCTCAACCCACTTACACATATTTTCCCCTATCCCCGTTACTCTCATTTTATGTAACAACCTTTTGTGTGGCACCGTATCAAAAGCTTTGGAAAAGTCCATATATACTATGTCCACTGGGTTCCCTTGGTCCAGTCCGGGACTTACCTCTTCATAGAAGCTGATCAAATTAGTCTGACATGAACGGTCCCTAGTAAACCCGTGCTGATACTGGGTCATAAGGTTATTCCTCTTCAGATACTCCAGTATAGTATCCCTTTGAATGCCCTCCAGGATTTTACCCACAGTAGAGGTTAAGCTTACTGGCCTATAATTACCAAGTTCAGTTTTTGCCCCTTTTTTGAATATTGGCACCACATTTGCTATACGCCAGTCCTGTGGTACAGACCCTGTTATTATGGAGTCTTTAAAGATTAAAAATAATGGTCTATCAATGACTGTACTTAGTTCCTGCAGTACTCGGGGGTGTATCCCATCCGGGCCCGGAGATTTATCAATTTTAGTTATTTTTACACATTGTATAGTGTAATACCCAGGGACAGCTGTTTGCTGCAGTCTCCCCCCCAAAAAAATTAGATTTAAATTGCCACTAAGTGGATCTACGTCAGTTCTGTTTGTTGTACATCTGCCAGCCTTGTTCTGCCAGTTACATTGTATAGTGTAATACCCAGGGCCTGTTTTTTGCTGCAGTCTCCCCCCCAAAAAAGGGAGATGTAAATTGCCAACAAATTTATATACGTCAGTTCTGTTTGTTGTATATCTGCCAGCCACGTTCTGCCACTTACATTGTGTAGAGTAATACACAGGGCCTGTTTTTTGCTGCAGTCTCCCCCACCAAAAAAGGGAGATTTAAATTGCCAACAAGTTTATATACGTCAGTTCTGTTTGTCGTATATCTGCCATCCACCTTTTGCCACTTACATTGCATTGTGGAATACCAAGGGCCTGTTGTTTGCTGCAGTCTCCCCCCCCAAAAAGGAGATTTAAATTGCCACTAAGAGGATCTACGTCAGTTCTGTTTGTTGTATATCTGCCAGCCACGTTCTGCCACTTACATTGTATAGTGTAATACCCATGGCCTGTTTTTTGCTGCAGTCTCCCCCCCAAAAAAAGAGAGATTTAAATTGCCAACAAATTTATAAACATCAGTTCTGTTTGGTGTATATCTTCCAGCCACGTTCTGCCTTTTACATTGTATAGTGTATTACCCAGGGCCTGTTTTTTGCTGCAGTCTCAACCACAAAAAAGGGAGATTTAAATTGCCAACAAGTTTATATACGTCAGTTCTGTTTGTCGTATATCTTCTAGCCACGTTCTGCCACTTACATTGTGTAGTGTCATACACAGGGCATGTTTTTTTCTGCAGTCTCCCCCCAAAAAAAAATGGAGACTTAAATTGCCAGCAAGTTTATATACGTCAGTTCTGTTTGTCGTATATCTGCCATCCACCTTCTGCCACTTACATTGTATAGTGTAATACCCAGGGCCTGTTGTTTGCTGCAGTCTCCCCCCAAAAAAGGAGATTTAAATTGCCACTAAGTGGATCTACATCAGTTCTGTTTGTTGTACATCTGCCAGCCACGTTCTGCCAGTTACATTGTATAGTGTAATACCCAGGGTGTTATGACCCCAATGGCGAGGGTCTCAGAGGAACGTGGAAGTCTGCAGAATACAAAAATCCAGCTCATAGGGCAGTGGTAACTGGGGTGACCATATATCTACTCCTAACGCCAACACTAGAAGTAGCCGGGGATCATTCCTACGTTGATTCTAGATGACACGCGCCAGCCGGAGAATCTAACTACCCCTAGTAGAGGAAAACAAAAGACCTTTCTTGCCTCCAGAGAAGGGGACCCCAAAGCTGGATAGAAGCCCCCCACAAATAATAACGGTGAGGTAAGAGGAAATGACAAACACAGAAATGAACCAGGTTTAGCACAGAGAGGCCCGCTTACTGATAGCAGAATAAAGAAAGGTAACTTATATGGTCAACAAAAACCCTATCAAAATCCACACTGGAAATTCAAGAACCCCCGAACCGTCTAACGGTCCGGGGGGAGAACACCAGCCCCCTAGAGCTTCCAGCAAAGGTCAGGATATAGATTTGGAACAAGCTGGACAAAAATACAAAACCAAAACGAATAGCAAAAAGCAAAAAGCAAACTTAGCTGATATAACCGGAACCAGGATCAGTAGACAAGAGCACAGCAGACTAGCCCTGATAACTACGTTGCCAGGCATTGAACTGAAGGTCCAGGGAGCTTATATAGCAACACCCCTAACTAACGACCCAGGTGCGGATAAAAGGAATGACAGAAAAACCAGAGTCAAAAAACTAGTAACCACTAGAGGGAGCAAAAAGCAAATTCACAACACCAGGGCCTGTTTTTTGCTGCAGTCTCCCCCCCCAAAAAAGGGATATGTCAATTGCCAACAAATTTATATACGTCAGTCCTTTTTGTTGTATATCTGCCAGCCACGTTCTGCCTTTTACATTGTATAGTGTAATACCCAGGGCCTGTTTTTTGCTGCAGTCTCCCCCACAAAAATGGGAGATTTAAATTGCCAACGAGTTTATATACGTCAGTTCTGTTTGTTGTATATCTGCCAGCCACGTTCTGCCACTTACATTGTATAGTGTAATACCCAGGGCCTGTTTTTTGCTGCAATCTCCCCCCCAAAAAAGGGAGATTTAAATTGGCACTAAGGGGATCTACATCAGTTCTGTTTGTCGTATATCTGCCAGCCACGTTCTGCCACTTACATTGCGTAGAGTAATACACAGGGCCTGTTTTTTGCTGCAGTCTCCCCCACCAAACAAGGGAGATTTAAATTGCCAACAAGTTTATATAAGTCAGTTCTGTTTGTCGTATATCTGCCATCCTCCTTTTGCCACTTACATTGTATAGTGTAATACCAAGGGCCTCTTGTTTGCTGCAGTCTCCCGCCAAAAAAGGGAGATTTAAATTGGCACTAAGGGGATCTACATCAGTTCTGCTTGTCGTATATCTGCCAGCCACGTTCTGCCACTTACATTGTGTAGAGTAATACACAGGGCCTGTTTTTTGCTGCAGTCTCCCCCACCAAAAAAGGGAGATTTAAATTGCCAACAAGTTTATATACGTCAGTTCTGTTTGTCGTATATCTGCCATCCTCCTTTTGCCACTTACATTGTATAGTGTAATACCCAGGGCCTGTTTTTTGCTGCAGTCTCCCCCCAAAAAAAGAGAGATTTAAATTGCCAACAAATTTATAAACATCAGTTCTGTTTGGTGTATATCTGACAGCCACGTTCTGCCTTTTACATTGTATAGTGTAATACCCAGGGCCGTTTTTTTGCTGCAGTCTCCCCCCAAAAAAGGGAGATTTAAATTGCCACTAAGTGGATCTACGTCAGTTCTGTTTGTCATATATCTGCCAGCCACGTTCTGCCACTTACATTGTATAGTGTAATACACAGGGCCTGTTTTTTGCTGCAGTCTCCCCTCAAAAAAGGAGATTTAAACTGCCACTAAGTGGATCTACGTCAGTTCTGTTTGTCGTATATCTGCCAGCCACGTTCTGCCACTTACATTGTATAGTGTAATACCCAGGGCCTGTTTTTTGCTGCAGTGCCCCCCAAAAAAGGGAGATTTAAATTGCCACTAAGTGGATCTACATCAGTTCTGTTTGTCGTGTATCTGCCAGCCACGTTCTGCCACTTACATTGTATAGTGTAATACCCAGGGCCTGTTTTTTGCTGCAGTCTCCCCCCCAAAAAAGGGAGATTTAATTTGCCACTAAGTGGATCTACGTCAGTTCTGTTTGTTGTATATCTGCCAGCCACGTTCTGCCACTTACATTGTATAGTATAATTCCCAGGGCCTGTTTTTTGCTGCAGTCTCCCCCCCAATAAAGGGAGATTTAAATTGCCACAAAGTGGATATCCGTCAGTTTCGTTTGTTGTATATCTGCCAGCCACGTTCTGTCACTTACATTGTATAGTTTATTACCCAGGGCCTGTTTTTGCTGCAGTCTCCCCCCAAAAAAGGGAGATTTAAATTGCCAACAAGTTTGTATACGTCTGTTCTGTTTGTTGTATATCTGCCAGCCACATTCTGCCTTTTACATTGTATAGTATAATACCCAGGGCCTGATTTTTGCTGCAGTCTCCCCCCAAAAAAAGGGATATTTAAATTGCCAACAAGTTTATATACATCAGTTCTGTTTGTCGTATATCTGCCAGCCACGTTCTGCCACTTACATTGTATAGTGTAATACCCAGGGCCTGTTTTTTGCTGCAGTCTCCCCCCCAAAAAAAAGGGAGATTTAAATTGCCACTAAGTGGATGTATGTCAGTTCTGTTTGTCGTATATCTGCCAGCCACGTTCTGCCACTTAAATTGTATAGAGTAATACCCAGGGCCTGTTTTTGCTGCAGTCTACCCCCCAAAAAAGGGAGATTTAAATTGCCACTAAGTGGATCTACATCAGTTCTGTTTGTCGTGTATCTGCCAGCCACATTCTGCCACTTACATTGTGTAGTGTAATACACAGGGCCTGTTTTTTGCTGCAGTCTCAAACCCAAAAAAGGGAGATTTAAATTGCCAACAAGTTTGTATACGTCTGTTCTGTTTGTTGTATATCTGCCAGCCACATTCTGCCTTTTACATTGTATAGTATAATACCCAGGGCCTGATTTTTGCTGCAGTCTCCCCCCCAAAAAAGGGATATTTAAATTGCCAACAAGTTTATATACGTCAATTCTGTTTGTCGTATATCTTCCAGCCACGTTCTGCCACTTACATTGTGTAGTATAATACCCAGGGCCTGTTTTTTGCTTCAGTCTCCCCCCCCAAAAAAAGAGATTTAAATTGCCACTAAGTGCATATATGTCAGTTCTGTTTGTCGTATATCTGCCAGCCAAGTTCTGCCACTTACATTGTGTAGTGTAATACACAGGGCCTGTTTTTTGCTGCAGTCTCCCCCCAGAAAAAGGGAGTTTTAAATTGCCACTAAGTGGATCTATGTCAGTTCTGTTTGTCGTATATCTGCCAGCCACGTTCTGCCACTTACATTGTATAGTGTAATACCCAGGGACTGTTTTTTGCTGCTGTCTCCCCCCAAAAAAGAAAGATTTAAATTGCCAACAAGTTTATATATGTCAGTTCTGTTTGTCATATATCTGCCAGCCACGTTCTGCCAATTACATTGTATAGTGTAATACCCAGGGCCTGTTTTTTGCTGCAGTCTCCCCCCCAAAAAAGGGAGATTTAATTTGCCACTAAGTGGATCTACGTCAGTTCTGTTTGTCGTATATCTGCCAGCCATGTTCTGCCAGTTACATTGTATAGTGTAATACCCAGGGTCTGTATTTTGCTGCAGTCTCACCCCCCAAAAAAGGGAGATTTAAATTGCCATCAAGTGGATCTACATCAGTTCTGTTTGTCGTGTATCTGCCAGCCACGTTCTGCCACTTACATTGTGTAGTGTAATACACAGGGCCTGTTTTTTGCTGCAGTCTCCTCCCCAAAAAAGGGAGATTTAAATTGCCACTAAGTGGATGTATGTCAGTTCTGTTTGTCGTATAACTGCCAGCCACGTTCTGCCACTTACATTGTGTAGTGTAATACCCAGGGCCTGTTTTTTGCTGCAGTGTCCCCCCCCCAAAAAAGGGAGATTTAAATTGTCACTAAATGGATCTACATCAGTTCTGTTTGTCGTATAACTGCCAGCCATGTTCTGCCACTTACATTGTATTGTGTAATACCCAGGGCCTGTTTTTTTCCGCAGCCTCCCACCAAAAAAAGGGAGATTTAAATTGGCACTAAGTGGATCTACATCAGATCTGTTTGTCGTATATTTGCCAGCCACGTTTTGCCACTTACATTGTATAGTGTAATACCCAGGGCCTGATTTTTGCTGCAGTCTCCCCCCCAAAAAAGGGAGATTTAATTTGCCACTATGTGGATCTACGTCAGTTCTGTTTGTCGTATATCTGCCAGCCACGTTCTGCCACTTACATTGTATAGTATAATTCCCAGGGCTAGTTTTTTGCTGCAGTCTCCCCCCCAATAAAGAGAGATTTAAATTGCCACTAAGTGGATCTCCGTCAGTTTTGTTTGTTGTATATCTGCCAGCCAAGTTCTGCCACTTACATTGTATAGTTTATTACCCAGGGCCTGTTTTTGCTGCAGTCTCCCCCCAAAAAAGAGAGATTTAAATTGCCACTTAGTGGATGTACGTCAGTTCTGATTGTCGTATATCTGCCAGCCACGTTCTGCCACTTACATATTGTAGTGTAATACACAGGGCCTTTTTTTTGCTGCAGTCTCCCCCCCAAAAAAAGGGAGATTTAAATTGCCAACAAGTTTATATACATCAGTTCTCTTTGTCGTATATCTGCCAGCCACGTTCTGCCACTTGCATTGTATAGTGTAATACCCAGGGCCTGTTTTTTGCTGCAGTCTCCCCCCAAAAAAAAGGGAGATTTAAATTGCCACTAAGTGGATGTATGTCAGTTCTGTTTGTCGTATATCTGCCAGCCACGTTCTGCCACTTACATTGTATAGAGTAATACCCAGGGCCTGTTTTTGCTGCAGTCTACCCCCCAAAAAAGGGAGATTTAAATTGCCACTAAGTGGATCTACATCAGTTCTGTTTGTCGTGTATCTGCCAGCCACGTTCTGCCACTTACATTGTGTAGTGTAATACACAGGGCCTGTTTTTTGCTGCATTCTCAACCCCAAAAAAGGGAGATTTAAATTGCCAACAAGTTTGTATACGTCTGTTCTGTTTGTTGTTTATCTGCCAGCCACATTCTGCCTTTTACATTGTATAGTATAATACCCAGGGCCTGATTTTTGCTGCAGTCTCCCCTCCAAAAAAGGGATATTTAAATTGCCAACAAGTTTATATACGTCAATTCTGTTTGTCGTATATCTGCCAGCCACGTTCTGCCACTTACATTGTGTAGTATAATACCCAGGGCCTGTTTTTTGCTTCAGTCTCCCCCCCAAAAAAAGAGATTTAAATTGCCACTAAGTGCATATATGTCAGTTCTGTTTGTCGCATATCTGCCAGCCAAGTTCTGCCACTTACATTGTGTAGTGTAATACACAGGGCCTGTTTTTTGCTGCAGTCTCCCCCCCAAAAAAGGGAGATTTAATTTGCCACTAAGTGGATCTACGTCAGTTCTGTTTGTCGTATATCTGCCAGCCATGTTCTGCCACTTACATTGTATAGTGTAATACCCAGGGTCTGTTTTTTGTTGCAGTCTCAGGGCTGTTATGACCCCAATGGCAGAGGGTCTCAGAAATAATTAGTAAGTCTGCAAACACAAAAAAACAGCTCATAGGGCAGTGGTAACTGAGCTGACCATATATCTAATCCTAGCACCACAAATAGCAGCAGCCGGGGAACGTGCCTACGTTGGTTCTAGACGTCTCGCGCCAGCCGGAGAACTAACTAACCCTAGAAGGGAAAAGAAAGACCTTTCTTGCCTCCAGAGAAAAGACCCCAAAAGTTGGATACAAGCCCCCAACAAATAATAACGGTGAGGTAAGAGGAAAAGACAAACGTAAGAATGAGCTAGGTATTTAGCAAAGAGAGGCCCACTAGCTAATAGCAGAATATAGTAAGATGACTTATATGGTCAGCAAAAACCCTATCAAAATATCCACGCTGGATATTCAAGAACCCCCGAACCGTCTAACGGCCCGGGGGGAGAACACCAGCCCCCTAGAGCTTCCAGCAAAGACAGGAATCACATTTAGTACAAGCTGGACAAAAATAAGAGCAAAGCAAATAACCAAAAAACAAAGAAGCAGGACTTAGCTTAATTTTGCACGAACCAGGACCAGCAGACAGGAGCAAACAGAAAGGATCTGATTACAACGATGCCAGGCACTGGACTAAGGATCCAGGAAGTTTATATAGCAACACCCCTGGACTAACGACCCAGGTGGGTGCCAAACTGAGGAAAGACAATCCCAGAGTCATATCACTAGTAACCACAAGAGGGAGCCAAAAAGTCTAATTCACAACACAGGGCCTGTTTTTTGCTGCAGTCTCCCCCCAAAAAAGGGAGATTTAAATTGCCACTAAGTGGATGTATGTCAGTTCTGTTTGTCGTATAACTGCCAGCCACGTTCTGCCACTTACATTGTGTAGTGTAATACCCAGGGCCTGTTTTTTGCTGCAGTGTCCCCCCCAAAAAAGGGAGATTTAAATTGTCACTAAATGGATCTACATCAGTTCTGTTTGTCGTATAACTGCCAGCCATGTTCTGCCACTTACATTGTATTGTGTAATACCCAGGGCCTGTTTTTTGCTGCAGTCTCCCCCCCAAAAAAGGGAGATTTAAATTGCCACTAAGTGGATCTATGTCAGTTCTGTTTGTCGTATAACTGCCAGCCACGTTCTGCCACTTACATTGTATAGTGTAATACCCATGGCCTGTTTTTTGCTGCAGTCTTCCCCCCAATAAATGGAGATTTAAATTTCCACTAAGTGGATTTACATCAGTTCTGTTTGTCGTATATCTGCCAGCCACGTTCTGCCACTTACATTGTGTAGTGTAATACACAAGGCCTGTTTTTTGCTGCAGTCTCCCCCCCCCAAAAAAAGGGAGATTTAAATTGCCAACAAGTTTATATACGTCAGTTCTGTTTGTCGTATATCTGCCATTTACCTTCTCCCACTTACAATGTATAATGTAATACCCAGGGCCTGTTTTTTGCTTCAGTCTCCCCACCAAAAAAAGAGATTTAAATTGCCACTAGTGTTGAGCGATACTGTCCGATATTTGAAAGTATCGGTATCGGATAGTATCGGCCGATACCCGAAAAGTATCGGATATCGCCGATACCGATACCCGATACCAATACAAGTCAATGGGACACCAAGTATCGGAAGGTATCCTGATGGTTCCCAGGGTCTGAAGGAGAGGAAACTCCCCTTCAGGCCCTGGGATCCATATTAATGTGTATAAATAAAGAATAAAAATAAAAAATATTGATATACTCCCCCTCTGACGCGCCCTGGTTGTAACCGCCAGCCTCCGTTCATAAGAATGAGCGCTTGAAAGTCCTTAGATGACGTCGCGGCCTGTGATTGGTCGCGGAGCGGTCACGTGACCGCAACGCGACCAATCACAAGCTGCGACGTCATCTAAGGTCTTTCAAGCGCTTGAAAGACCTTAGATGACGTCACGGCTTGTGATTGGTCGCGTTGCGGTCACGTGACCGCTCCGCGACCAATCACAGGCAGCAACGTCATCTAAGGACTTTCAAGCGCTCATTCTTATGAACGGAGGCTGGCGGTTACAACCAGGGCGCGTCAGAGGGTGAGTATATCAATGTATTTTATTTTTATTCTTTTTTTTACACATTAATATCGATCCCGATACCGATTCCCGATACCACAAACGTATCGGATCTCGGTATCGGAATTCCGATACAGCAAATATCGGCCGATACCCGATACTTGCAGTATCGGAATGCTCAACACTAATTGCCACTAAGTGCATCTATGTCAGTTCTGTTTGTCGTATATCTGCCAGCCACGTTCTGCCACTTACATTGTATAGTGTAATACCAAGGGCCTGTTTTTTGCTGCAGTCTTCCCCCAAAAAAGGGAGATTTAAATTGCCAACAAGTTTATATTCGTCAGTTCTGTTTGTCATATATCTGCCAGCCACATTCTGCCACTTACATTGTACAGTGTAATACCCAGGGCCTCTTTTTTGCTGCAGTCTCCCCCCCAAAATAGGGAGATTTAATTTGCCACTAAGTGGATCTACGTCAGTTCTGTTTGTCGTATATCTGCCAGCCACGTTCTGCCTTTTACATTGTATAGTGTAATACCCAGGGCCTGTTTTTTGCTGCAGTCTCCCCCACAAAAAAGGGAGATTTAAATTGCCAAGAAGTTTATATACGTCAGTTCTGTTTGACGTATATCTGCTAGCCACGTTCTGCCACTTACATTGTATAGAGTAATACTTAGGGCCGTTTTTTCCTGCAGTCTCCCTCCCAAAAAAGGGAGATTTAAATTGCCACTAAGTGGATCTATCTCAGTTCTGTTTGTCGTATATCTGCCAGCCATGTTCTGCCACTTACATTGTATAGTGTAATACCCAGGGCCTGTTTTTTTGCTGCAGTCTTCCCCCCAATAAATGGAGATTTAAATTTCCACTAAGTGGATTTACATCAGTTCTGTTTGTCGTATATCTGCCAGCCACGTTCTGCCACTTACATTGTGTAGTGTAATACACAAGGCCTGTTTTTTGCTGCAGTCTCCCCCCCCCAAAAAAAGGGAGATTTAAATTGCCAACAAGTTTATATACGTCAGTTCTGTTTGTCGTATATCTGCCATTTACCTTCTCCCACTTACAATGTATAATGTAATACCCAGGGCCTGTTTTTTGCTTCAGTCTCCCCACCAAAAAAAGAGATTTAAATTGCCACTAGTGTTGAGCGATACTGTCCGATATTTGAAAGTATCGGTATCGGATAGTATCGGCCGATACCCGAAAAGTATCGGATATCGCCGATACCGATACCCGATACCAATACAAGTCAATGGGACACCAAGTATCGGAAGGTATCCTGATGGTTCCCAGGGTCTGAAGGAGAGGAAACTCCCCTTCAGGCCCTGGGATCCATATTAATGTGTATAAATAAAGAATAAAAATAAAAAATATTGATATACTCCCCCTCTGACGCGCCCTGGTTGTAACCGCCAGCCTCCGTTCATAAGAATGAGCGCTTGAAAGTCCTTAGATGACGTCGCGGCCTGTGATTGGTCGCGGAGCGGTCACGTGACCGCAACGCGACCAATCACAAGCTGCGACGTCATCTAAGGTCTTTCAAGCGCTTGAAAGACCTTAGATGACGTCACGGCTTGTGATTGGTCGCGTTGCGGTCACGTGACCGCTCCGCGACCAATCACAGGCAGCAACGTCATCTAAGGACTTTCAAGCGCTCATTCTTATGAACGGAGGCTGGCGGTTACAACCAGGGCGCGTCAGAGGGTGAGTATATCAATGTATTTTATTTTTATTCTTTTTTTTACACATTAATATCGATCCCGATACCGATTCCCGATACCACAAACGTATCGGATCTCGGTATCGGAATTCCGATACAGCAAATATCGGCCGATACCCGATACTTGCAGTATCGGAATGCTCAACACTAATTGCCACTAAGTGCATCTATGTCAGTTCTGTTTGTCGTATATCTGCCAGCCACGTTCTGCCACTTACATTGTATAGTGTAATACCAAGGGCCTGTTTTTTGCTGCAGTCTTCCCCCAAAAAAGGGAGATTTAAATTGCCAACAAGTTTATATTCGTCAGTTCTGTTTGTCATATATCTGCCAGCCACATTCTGCCACTTACATTGTACAGTGTAATACCCAGGGCCTCTTTTTTGCTGCAGTCTCCCCCCCAAAATAGGGAGATTTAATTTGCCACTAAGTGGATCTACGTCAGTTCTGTTTGTCGTATATCTGCCAGCCACGTTCTGCCTTTTACATTGTATAGTGTAATACCCAGGGCCTGTTTTTTGCTGCAGTCTCCCCCACAAAAAAGGGAGATTTAAATTGCCAAGAAGTTTATATACGTCAGTTCTGTTTGACGTATATCTGCTAGCCACGTTCTGCCACTTACATTGTATAGAGTAATACTTAGGGCCGTTTTTTCCTGCAGTCTCCCTCCCAAAAAAGGGAGATTTAAATTGCCACTAAGTGGATCTATCTCAGTTCTGTTTGTCGTATATCTGCCAGCCATGTTCTGCCACTTACATTGTATAGTGTAATACCCAGGGCCTGTTTTTTTGCTGCAGTCTTCCCCCCAATAAATGGAGATTTAAATTTCCACTAAGTGGATTTACATCAGTTCTGTTTGTCGTATATCTGCCAGCCACGTTCTGCCACTTACATTGTGTAGTGTAATACACAAGGCCTGTTTTTTGCTGCAGTCTCCCCCCCCAAAAAAAAGGGAGATTTAAATTGCCAACAAGTTTATATACGTCAGTTCTGTTTGTCGTATATCTGCCATTTACCTTCTCCCACTTACAATGTATAATGTAATACCCAGGGCCTGTTTTTTGCTTCAGTCTCCCCACCAAAAAAAGAGATTTAAATTGCCACTAGTGTTGAGCGATACTGTCCGATATTTGAAAGTATCGGTATCGGATAGTATCGGCCGATACCCGAAAAGTATCGGATATCGCCGATACCGATACCCGATACCAATACAAGTCAATGGGACACCAAGTATCGGAAGGTATCCTGATGGTTCCCAGGGTCTGAAGGAGAGGAAACTCCCCTTCAGGCCCTGGGATCCATATTAATGTGTATAAATAAAGAATAAAAATAAAAAATATTGATATACTCCCCCTCTGACGCGCCCTGGTTGTAACCGCCAGCCTCCGTTCATAAGAATGAGCGCTTGAAAGTCCTTAGATGACGTCGCGGCCTGTGATTGGTCGCGGAGCGGTCACGTGACCGCAACGCGACCAATCACAAGCTGCGACGTCATCTAAGGTCTTTCAAGCGCTTGAAAGACCTTAGATGACGTCACGGCTTGTGATTGGTCGCGTTGCGGTCACGTGACCGCTCCGCGACCAATCACAGGCAGCAACGTCATCTAAGGACTTTCAAGCGCTCATTCTTATGAACGGAGGCTGGCGGTTACAACCAGGGCGCGTCAGAGGGTGAGTATATCAATGTATTTTATTTTTATTCTTTTTTTTACACATTAATATCGATCCCGATACCGATTCCCGATACCACAAACGTATCGGATCTCGGTATCGGAATTCCGATACAGCAAATATCGGCCGATACCCGATACTTGCAGTATCGGAATGCTCAACACTAATTGCCACTAAGTGCATCTATGTCAGTTCTGTTTGTCGTATATCTGCCAGCCACGTTCTGCCACTTACATTGTATAGTGTAATACCAAGGGCCTGTTTTTTGCTGCAGTCTTCCCCCAAAAAAGGGAGATTTAAATTGCCAACAAGTTTATATTCGTCAGTTCTGTTTGTCATATATCTGCCAGCCACATTCTGCCACTTACATTGTACAGTGTAATACCCAGGGCCTCTTTTTTGCTGCAGTCTCCCCCCCAAAATAGGGAGATTTAATTTGCCACTAAGTGGATCTACGTCAGTTCTGTTTGTCGTATATCTGCCAGCCACGTTCTGCCTTTTACATTGTATAGTGTAATACCCAGGGCCTGTTTTTTGCTGCAGTCTCCCCCACAAAAAAGGGAGATTTAAATTGCCAAGAAGTTTATATACGTCAGTTCTGTTTGACGTATATCTGCTAGCCACGTTCTGCCACTTACATTGTATAGAGTAATACTTAGGGCCGTTTTTTCCTGCAGTCTCCCTCCCAAAAAAGGGAGATTTAAATTGCCACTAAGTGGATCTATCTCAGTTCTGTTTGTCGTATATCTGCCAGCCATGTTCTGCCACTTACATTGTATAGTGTAATACCCAGGGCCTGTTTTTTTGCTGCAGTCTCCCCCCAAAAAAGGGGGGATCTATGTCAGATCTGTTTGTCGTATATCTGCCAGCCATGTTCTGCCACTTACATTGTATAGTGTAATACCCAGGACCTGTTCTTTGCTGCAGTCTCACCCCCCAAAAAAGGGAGATTTAAATTGCCACTAAGTGGATCTACATCAGTTCTGTTTGTCGTATATCTGCCAGCCAAGTTCTGCCACTTACATTGTATAATGTAATACCCAGGGCCTGTTTTTTGCTGCAGTCTACCCCCCAAAAAAAGGGAGATTTAAATTGGCACTAAGTGCATCTACATCAGTTCTGTCTGTCGTATATCTGCCAGCCACGTTCTGCCACTTACATTTTGTAGTGTAATATACAGGGCCTGTTTTTTTCTGCAGTCTCCCCCCCCAAAAAAAATGGAGATTTAAATTGCCAGCAAGTTTATATACGTCAGTTCTGTTGGTCGTATATCTGCCATCCACCTTCTGCCAGTTACATTGTATAGTGTAATACCCAGGGACATTTGTTTGCTGCAGTCTCCCCCCCAAAAAAGGAGATTTAAATTGCCACTAAGTGGATCTACGTCAGTTCTGTTTGTTGTACATCTGCCAGCCACGTTCTGCCAGTTACATTGTATAGTGTAATACCCAGGGCCTGTTTTTTGCTGCAGTCTCCCCCCAAAAAAAGGGAGATGTAAATTGCCAACAAATTTATATACGTCAGTTCTGTTTGTTGTATATCTGCCAGCCACGTTCTGCCTTTTACATTGTATAGTGTAATACCCAGGGCCTGTTTTTTGCTGCAGTCTCCCCCACAAAAAAGGGAGATTTAAATTGCCAACGAGTTTATATATGTCAGTTCTGTTTGTCGTATATCTGCCAGCCACGTTCTGCCACTTACATTGTATAGTGTAATACCCAGGGCCTGTTTTTTGCTGCAGTCTCCCCCCACCAAAAAAAAGGGAGATTTAAATTGGCATTAAGTGGATCTACATCAGTTCTGTTTGTCATATATCTGCCAGCCACATTCTGCCACTTACATTGTGTAGAGTAATACACAGGGCCTGTTTTTTGCTGCAGTCTCCCCCACCAAAAAAAGGAGATTTAAATTGCCAACAAGTTTATATACGTCAGTTCTGTTTGTCGTATATCTGCCATCCACCTTTTGCCACTTACATTGCATTGTGTAATACCAAGGGCCTGTTGTTTGCTGCAGTCTCCCCCCCAAAAAAGGAGATTTAAATTGCCACTAAGAGGATCTACGTTAGTTCTGTTTGTTGTATATCTGCCAGCCACGTTCTGCCACTTACATTGTATAGTGTAATACCCAGGGCCTGTTTTTTGCTGCAGTCTCCCCCCCAAAAAAAGAAAGATTTAAATTGCCAACAAATTTATAAACATTAGTTCTGTTTGGTGTATATCTGCCAGCCACGTTCTGCCTTTTACATTGTATAGTGTATTACCCAGGGCCTGTTTTTTGCTGCAGTCTCAACCACAAAAAAGGGAGATTTAAATTGCCAACAAGTATATATACGTCAGTTCTGTTTGTCGTATATCTGCCAGCCATGTTCTGCCACTTACATTGTATAGTGTAATACCCAGGGCCTGTTTTTTGCTGCAGTCTCCCCCCCAAAAAAGGGAGATTTAAATTGGCACTAAGGGGATCTACATCAGTTCTGTTTGTCGTATATCTGCCAGCCACGTTCTGCCACTTACATTGTATAGAGTAATACACAGGGCCTGTTTTTTGCTGTAGTCTCCCCCACCAAAAAAGGGAGATTTAAATTGCCAACAAGTTTATATACGTCAGTTCTGTTTGTCGTATATCTGCCATCCTCCTTTTGCCACTTACATTGTATAGTGTAATACCCAGGGCCTGTTTTTTGCTGCAGTCTCCCCCCCTAAAAAAGAGAGATTTAAATTGCCAACAAATTTATAAACATCAGTTCTGTTTGGTGTATATCTGACAGCCACGTTCTGCCTTTTACATTGTATAGTGTAATACCCAGGGCCGTTTTTTTGCTGCAGTCTCCCCCCAAAAAAGGGAGATTTAAATTGCCACTAAGTGGATCTACGTCAGTTCTGTTTGTCATATATCTGCCAGCCACGTTCTGCCACTTACATTTTGTAGTGTAATACACAGGGCCTGTTTTTTTCTGCAGTCTCCCCCCCAAAAAAAATGGAGATTTAAATTGCCAGCAAGTTTATATACGTCAGTTCTGTTTGTCGTATATCTGCCATCCACCTTCTGCCAGTTACATTGTTACATAGTTACATAGTTACGTAGTTATTAAGGTTGAAGGAAGACTGTAAGTCCATCTAGTTCAACCCATAGCCTAACCTAACATGCCCTAACATGTTGATCCAGGGGAAGGCAAAAAAACCCCATGTGGCAAAGAGTAACTCCACCATGGGGAAAAAAATTCCTTCCCGACTCCACATACGGCAATCAGACTAGTTCCCTGGATCAACGCCTTATCAAGGACTCTAATATATATACCCTGTAACATTATACTTTTCCAGAAAGGTATCCAGTCCCCTCTTAAATTTAATTAATGAATCACTCATTACAACATCATACGGCAGAGAGTTCCATAGTCTCACTGCTCTTACAGTAAAGAATCCGCGTCTGTTATTATGCTTAAACCTTCTTTCCTCCAGACGTAGAGGATGCCCCCTTGTCCCTGTCTCAGGTCTATGATTAAAAAGATCACCAGAAAGGTCTTTGTACTGTCCCCTCATATATTTATACATTAAAATAAGATCACCCCTTAGTCTTCGTTTTTCCAAACTAAATAGCCCCAAGTGTAATAACCTATCTTGGTAAAATTGTCCTCCCCTGTATAGATTACCCTGCAGAGTTTAGTGTCATCTGCAAATATTGAAATTCTACTCTGAATGCCCCCTACAAGGTCATTAATAAATATGTTAAAAAGAAGAGGGCCCAATACTGACCCCTGTGGTACCCCACTGCTAACCGTGACCCAGTCCGAGTGTGCTCCATTAATAACCACCCTTTGTTTCCTATCCCTGAGCCAGCTCTCAACCCACTTACACATATTTTCCCCTATCCCCGTTACTCTCATTTTATGTAACAACCTTTTGTGTGGCACCGTATCAAAAGCTTTGGAAAAGTCCATATATACTATGTCCACTGGGTTCCCTTGGTCCAGTCCGGGACTTACCTCTTCATAGAAGCTGATCAAATTAGTCTGACATGAACGGTCCCTAGTAAACCCGTGCTGATACTGGGTCATAAGGTTATTCCTCTTCAGATACTCCAGTATAGTATCCCTTTGAATGCCCTCCAGGATTTTACCCACAGTAGAGGTTAAGCTTACTGGCCTATAATTACCAAGTTCAGTTTTTGCCCCTTTTTTGAATATTGGCACCACATTTGCTATACGCCAGTCCTGTGGTACAGACCCTGTTATTATGGAGTCTTTAAAGATTAAAAATAATGGTCTATCAATGACTGTACTTAGTTCCTGCAGTACTCGGGGGTGTATCCCATCCGGGCCCGGAGATTTATCAATTTTAGTTATTTTTACACATTGTATAGTGTAATACCCAGGGACAGCTGTTTGCTGCAGTCTCCCCCCCAAAAAAATTAGATTTAAATTGCCACTAAGTGGATCTACGTCAGTTCTGTTTGTTGTACATCTGCCAGCCTTGTTCTGCCAGTTACATTGTATAGTGTAATACCCAGGGCCTGTTTTTTGCTGCAGTCTCCCCCCCAAAAAAGGGAGATGTAAATTGCCAACAAATTTATATACGTCAGTTCTGTTTGTTGTATATCTGCCAGCCACGTTCTGCCACTTACATTGTGTAGAGTAATACACAGGGCCTGTTTTTTGCTGCAGTCTCCCCCACCAAAAAAGGGAGATTTAAATTGCCAACAAGTTTATATACGTCAGTTCTGTTTGTCGTATATCTGCCATCCACCTTTTGCCACTTACATTGCATTGTGGAATACCAAGGGCCTGTTGTTTGCTGCAGTCTCCCCCCCCAAAAAGGAGATTTAA
This sequence comes from Ranitomeya variabilis, assembly GCF_051348905.1. NCBI lineage: Eukaryota > Metazoa > Chordata > Amphibia > Anura > Dendrobatidae > Ranitomeya > Ranitomeya variabilis. The sequence continues at coordinate 577,633,195 of NC_135236.1, forward strand.
ATTGCCACTAAGAGGATCTACGTCAGTTCTGTTTGTTGTATATCTGCCAGCCACGTTCTGCCACTTACATTGTATAGTGTAATACCCATGGCCTGTTTTTTGCTGCAGTCTCCCCCCCAAAAAAAGAGAGATTTAAATTGCCAACAAATTTATAAACATCAGTTCTGTTTGGTGTATATCTTCCAGCCACGTTCTGCCTTTTACATTGTATAGTGTATTACCCAGGGCCTGTTTTTTGCTGCAGTCTCAACCACAAAAAAGGGAGATTTAAATTGCCAACAAGTTTATATACGTCAGTTCTGTTTGTCGTATATCTTCTAGCCACGTTCTGCCACTTACATTGTGTAGTGTCATACACAGGGCATGTTTTTTTCTGCAGTCTCCCCCCAAAAAAAAATGGAGACTTAAATTGCCAGCAAGTTTATATACGTCAGTTCTGTTTGTCGTATATCTGCCATCCACCTTCTGCCACTTACATTGTATAGTGTAATACCCAGGGCCTGTTGTTTGCTGCAGTCTCCCCCCAAAAAAGGAGATTTAAATTGCCACTAAGTGGATCTACATCAGTTCTGTTTGTTGTACATCTGCCAGCCACGTTCTGCCAGTTACATTGTATAGTGTAATACCCAGGGTGTTATGACCCCAATGGCGAGGGTCTCAGAGGAACGTGGAAGTCTGCAGAATACAAAAATCCAGCTCATAGGGCAGTGGTAACTGGGGTGACCATATATCTACTCCTAACGCCAACACTAGAAGTAGCCGGGGATCATTCCTACGTTGATTCTAGATGACACGCGCCAGCCGGAGAATCTAACTACCCCTAGTAGAGGAAAACAAAAGACCTTTCTTGCCTCCAGAGAAGGGGACCCCAAAGCTGGATAGAAGCCCCCCACAAATAATAACGGTGAGGTAAGAGGAAATGACAAACACAGAAATGAACCAGGTTTAGCACAGAGAGGCCCGCTTACTGATAGCAGAATAAAGAAAGGTAACTTATATGGTCAACAAAAACCCTATCAAAATCCACACTGGAAATTCAAGAACCCCCGAACCGTCTAACGGTCCGGGGGGAGAACACCAGCCCCCTAGAGCTTCCAGCAAAGGTCAGGATATAGATTTGGAACAAGCTGGACAAAAATACAAAACCAAAACGAATAGCAAAAAGCAAAAAGCAAACTTAGCTGATATAACCGGAACCAGGATCAGTAGACAAGAGCACAGCAGACTAGCCCTGATAACTACGTTGCCAGGCATTGAACTGAAGGTCCAGGGAGCTTATATAGCAACACCCCTAACTAACGACCCAGGTGCGGATAAAAGGAATGACAGAAAAACCAGAGTCAAAAAACTAGTAACCACTAGAGGGAGCAAAAAGCAAATTCACAACACCAGGGCCTGTTTTTTGCTGCAGTCTCCCCCCCCAAAAAAGGGATATGTCAATTGCCAACAAATTTATATACGTCAGTCCTTTTTGTTGTATATCTGCCAGCCACGTTCTGCCTTTTACATTGTATAGTGTAATACCCAGGGCCTGTTTTTTGCTGCAGTCTCCCCCACAAAAATGGGAGATTTAAATTGCCAACGAGTTTATATACGTCAGTTCTGTTTGTTGTATATCTGCCAGCCACGTTCTGCCACTTACATTGTATAGTGTAATACCCAGGGCCTGTTTTTTGCTGCAATCTCCCCCCCAAAAAAGGGAGATTTAAATTGGCACTAAGGGGATCTACATCAGTTCTGTTTGTCGTATATCTGCCAGCCACGTTCTGCCACTTACATTGCGTAGAGTAATACACAGGGCCTGTTTTTTGCTGCAGTCTCCCCCACCAAACAAGGGAGATTTAAATTGCCAACAAGTTTATATAAGTCAGTTCTGTTTGTCGTATATCTGCCATCCTCCTTTTGCCACTTACATTGTATAGTGTAATACCAAGGGCCTCTTGTTTGCTGCAGTCTCCCGCCAAAAAAGGGAGATTTAAATTGGCACTAAGGGGATCTACATCAGTTCTGCTTGTCGTATATCTGCCAGCCACGTTCTGCCACTTACATTGTGTAGAGTAATACACAGGGCCTGTTTTTTGCTGCAGTCTCCCCCACCAAAAAAGGGAGATTTAAATTGCCAACAAGTTTATATACGTCAGTTCTGTTTGTCGTATATCTGCCATCCTCCTTTTGCCACTTACATTGTATAGTGTAATACCCAGGGCCTGTTTTTTGCTGCAGTCTCCCCCCAAAAAAAGAGAGATTTAAATTGCCAACAAATTTATAAACATCAGTTCTGTTTGGTGTATATCTGACAGCCACGTTCTGCCTTTTACATTGTATAGTGTAATACCCAGGGCCGTTTTTTTGCTGCAGTCTCCCCCCAAAAAAGGGAGATTTAAATTGCCACTAAGTGGATCTACGTCAGTTCTGTTTGTCATATATCTGCCAGCCACGTTCTGCCACTTACATTGTATAGTGTAATACACAGGGCCTGTTTTTTGCTGCAGTCTCCCCTCAAAAAAGGAGATTTAAACTGCCACTAAGTGGATCTACGTCAGTTCTGTTTGTCGTATAACTGCCAGCCACATTCTGCCACTTACATTGTATAGTGTAATACCCAGGGCCTGTTTTTTGCTGCAGTCTCCCCCACAAAAAAGGGAGATTTAAATTGCCAACGAGTTTATATACGTCAGTTCTGTTTGTCGTATATCTGCCAGCCACGTTCTGCCACTTACATTGTATAGTGTAATACCCAGGGCCTGTTTTTTGCTGCAGTCTCCCCCCCAAAAAAGGGAGATTTAAATTGGCACTAAGTGGATCTACATCAGTTCTGTTTGTCGTATATCTGCCAGCCATGTTCTGCCACTTACATTGTGTAGAGTAATACACAGGGCCTGTTTTTTGCTGCAGTCTCCCCCACCAAAAAAGGGAGATTTAAATTGCCAACAAGTTTATATACGTCGGTTCTGTTTGTCATATGTCTGCCATCCACCTTTTGCCACTTACATTGCATTGTGTAATACCAAGGGCCTGTTGTTTGCTGCAGTCTCCCCCCCAAAAAAGGAGATTTAAATTGCCACTAAGAGGATCTACTTCAGTTCTGTTTGTTGTATATCTGCCAGCCATGTTCTGCCACTTACATTATATAGTGTAATACCCAGGGCCTGTTTTTTGCTGCAGTCTCCCCCCCAATAAAAGAGAGATTTAAATTGCCAACAAATTTAGAAACATCAGTTCTGTTTGTCGTATATCTGCCAGCCACGTTCTGCCTTTTACATTGTATAGTGTATTACCCAGGGCCTGTTTTTTGCTGCAGTCTCAACCACAAAAAAGGGAGATTTAAATTGCCAACAAGTTTATATACGTCAGTTCTGTTTGTCGTATATCTTCTAGCCACGTTCTGCCACTTACATTTGTGTAGTGTCATACACAGGGCATGTTTTTTTCTGCAGTCTCCCCCCCCCAAAAAATGGAGACTTAAATTGCCAGCAAGTTTATATACGTCAGTTCTGTTTGTCGTATATCTGCCATCCACCTTCTGCCACTTACATTGTATAGTGTAATACCCAGGGCCTGTTGTTTGCTGCAGTCTCCCCCCAAAAAAGGAGATTTAAATTGCCACTAAGTGGATCTACGTCAGTTCTGTTTGTTGTACATCTGCCAGCCACGTTCTGCCAGTTACATTGTATAGTGTAATACCCAGGGCCTGTTTTTTGCTGCAGTCTCCCCCCCAAAAAAAGGGATATGTCAATTGTCAACAAATTTATATACGTCAGTCCTTTTTGTTGTATATCTGCCAGCCACGTTCTGCCTTTTACATTGTATAGTGTAATACCCAGGGCCTGTTTTTTGCTGCAGTCTCCCCCACAAAAATGGGAGATTTAAATTGCCAACGAGTTTATATACGTCAGTTCTGTTTGTTGTATATCTGCCAGCCACGTTCTGCCACTTACATTGTATAGTGTAATACCAAGGGCCTGTTGTTTGCTGCAGTCTCCCCCCAAAAAAGGGAGATTTAAATTGGCACTAAGGGGATCTACATCAGTTCTGCTTGTCGTATATCTGCCAGCCACGTTCTGCCACTTACATTGTGTAGAGTAATACACAGGGCCTGTTTTTTGCTGCAGTCTCCCCCACCAAAAAAGGGAGATTTAAATTGCCAACAAGTTTATATACGTCAGTTCTGTTTGTCGTATATCTGCCATCCTCCTTTTGCCACTTACATTGTATAGTGTAATACCCAGGGCCTGTTTTTTGCTGCAGTCTCCCCCCCAAAAAAAGAGAGATTTAAATTGCCAACAAATTTATAAACATCAGTTCTGTTTGGTGTGTATCTGCCAGCCACGTTCTGCCTTTTACATTGTATAGTGTAATACCCAGGGCCGTTTTTTTGCTGCAGTTTCCCCCAAAAAAAGGGAGATTTAAATTGCCACTAAGTGGATCTACGTCAGTTCTGTTTGTCATATATCTGCCAGCCACGTTCTGCCACTTACATTGTATAGTGTAATACCCAGGGCCTGTTTTTTGCTGCAGTCTCACCCCAAAAAAAGGGAGATTTAAATTGCCAACAAGCTTATATACATCAGTTATGTTTCTTTTATATCTTCCAGCCACGTTCTGCCACTTACATTGTATAGTGTAATACCCAGGGCCTGATTTTTGCTGCAGTCTCCCCCCAAAAAAGGTAGATTTAATTTGCCACTAAGTGGATCTACGTCAGTTCTGTTTGTCGTATATCTGCCAGCCACGTTCTGCCACTTACATTGTATAGTGTAAAACCCAGGGCCTGATTTTTGCTGCAGTCTCCCCCCCCAAAAAAGGTAGATTTAATTTGCCACTAAGTGGATCTACGTCAGTTCTGTTTGTCGTATAACTGCCAGCCACGTTCTGCCACTTACATTGTATAGTGTAATACCCAGGCCCTGTTTTTTGCTGCAGTCTCCCCCACAAAAAAGGGAGATTTAAATTGCCAACGAGTTTATATACGTCAGTTCTGTTTGTCGTATATCTGCCAGCCATGTTCTGCTACTTACATTGTATAGTGTAATACCCAGGGCCTGTTTTTTGCTGCAGTCTCCCCCCAAAAAAAGGGAGATTTAAATTGGCACTAAGTGGATCTACATCAGTTCTGTTTGTCGTATATCTGCCAGCCATGTTCTGCCACTTACATTGTGTAGAGTAATACACAAGGCCTGTTTTTTGCTGCAGTCTCCCCCACCAAAAAAGGGAGATTTAAATTGCCAACAAGTTTATATACGTCGGTTCTGTTTGTCATATGTCTGCCATCCACCTTTTGCCACTTACATTGCATTGTGTAATACCAAGGGCCTGTTGTTTGCTGCAGTCTCCCCCCCAAAAAAGGAGATTCAAATTGCCACTAAGTGGATCTACGTCAGTTCTGTTTGTTGTACATCTGCCAGCCACGTTCTGCCTTTTACATTGTATAGTGTAATACCAAGGGCCTGTTGTTTGCTGCAGTCAACACCCAAAAAAAGGGAGATTTAAATTGGCACTAAGGGGATCTACGTCAGTTCTGTTTGTCGTATATCTGCCAGCCACGTTCTGCCACTTACATTGTATAGTGTAATACCAAGGGCCTGTTGTTTGCTGCAGTCAACACCCAAAAAAAGGGAGATTTAAATTGGCACTAAGGGGATCTACATCAGTTCTGTTTGTCGTATATCTGCCAGCCACGTTCTGCCACTTACATTGTGTAGAGTAATACACAGGGCCTGCTTTTTGCTGCAGTCTCCCCCACCAAAAAAGGGAGATTTAAATTGCCAACAAGTTTATATACGTCAGTTCTGTTTGTCGTATATCTGCCATCCTCCTTTTGCCACTTACATTGTATAGTGTAATACCCAGGGCCTGTTGTTTGCTGCAGTCTCCCCCCCCAAAAAAGAGAGATTTAAATTGCCAACAAATTTATAAACATCAGTTCTGTTTGGTGTATATCTGCCAGCCACGTTCTGCCTTTTACATTGCATAGTGTATTACCCAGGGCCTGTATTTTGCTGCAGTCTCAACCACAAAAAAGGGAGATTTAAATTGCCAACAAGTTTATATACGTCAGTTCTGTTTGTCGTATATCTGCCAGCCATGTTCTGCCACTTACATTGTATAGTGTAATACCCAGGGCCGTTTTTTTGCTGCAGTCTCCCCCCAAAAAAGGGAGATTTAATTTGCCACTAAGTGGATCTACGTCAGTTCTGTTTGTCATATATCTGCCAGCCATGTTCTGCCACTTACATTGTATAGTGTAATACCCAGGACCTGTTTTTTGCTGCAGTCTCCCCCCCAAAAAAAGGGAGATTTAAATTGCCAACAAGCTTATATATGTCAGTTCTGTTTGTCGTATATCTGCCAGCCACGTTCTGCCACTTACATTGTATAGTTTAATACTCAGGGCCGGTTTTTTGCTGCAGTCTCCCCCCAAAAAAAGGGAGATTTAATTTGCCACTAAGTGGATCTACGTCAGTTCTGTTTGTCATATATCTGCCAGCCACGTTCTGCCACTTACATTGTATAGTGTAATACCCAGGGCCTGTTTTTTGCTGCAGTCTCCCCCACAAAAAAAGGGAGTTTTAAATTATCACTAAATGGATCTACATCAGTTCTGTTTGTCGTATATCTGCCAGCCACGTTCTGCCACTTACATTGTGTAGTGTAATACACAGGGCCTGTTTTTTGCTGCAGTCTCCCCCCCAAAAAAAGGGAGATTTAAATTGCCACTAAGTGGATCTATGTCAGTTCTCTTTGTCGTATATCTGCCAGCCACGTTCTGACACTTACAATTTATAGTGTAATACCCAGGGCCTGTTCTTTGCTGCAGTCTCCCACCCCAAAAAAGGGAGATTTAAATTGCCACTAAGTGGATCTACGTCAGTTCTGTTTGTCGTATATCTGCCAGCCACGTTCTGCCACTTACATTGTATAGTGTAATACCCAGGGCCTGTTTTTTCTGCAGTCTCCCCCCCAAAAAGGGGAGATTTAATTTGCCACTAAGTGTATCTATGTCAGTTCTGTTTGTAATATATCTTCCAGCCACGTTCTGCCACTTACATTGTATAGTGTAATACCCAGGGCCGTTTTTTGCTGCAGTCTCCCCCCCCCAAAAAAGGGAGATTTAAATTGCCACTAAGTGGATCTACGTCAGTTCTGTTTGACGTATAACTGCCAGCCACGTTCTGCCACTTACATTGTATAGTGCCTGTTGTATAGGGCCTGCTTTTTGCTGCAGTCTCCCCCCCAAAAAAGGGAGATTTAATTTGCCACTGAGTGGATCTATGTCAGTTCTGTTTATCGTATATCTGCCAGCCACGTTCTGCCACTTACATTGTATAGTGTAATACCCAGGGCCTGTTTTTTGCTGCAGTCTCCCCCCCCCCCTAAAAAAGGGAGATTTAAATTGCCACTAAGTGGATCTACGTCAGTTCTGTTTGTCGTATATATGCCAGCCATGTTCTGCCACTTACATTGTATTGTGTAATACCCAGGGCCTGTTTTTTTCCGCAGCCTCCCACCCAAAAATGGGAGATTTAAATTGGCACTAAGTGGATCTACATCAGATCTGTTTGTCGTATATCTGCCAGCCACGTTCTGCCGCTTACATTGTGTAGTGTAATACCCAGGGCCTGCTTTTTGTCACAGTCTCCACCCAAAAAAAGGGAGATTTAAATTGTCACTAAATGGATCTACATCAGTTCTGTTTGTCGTATATCTGCCAGCCATGTTCTGCCACTTACATTGTATTGTGTAATACCCAGGGCCTGTTTTTTTCCGCAGCCTCCCCCCAAAAAAAGGGAGATTTAAATTGGCACTAAGTGTATCTACATCAGTTCTGTTTGTCGTATATCTTCCAGCCACGTTCTGCCACTTACATTGCATAGTGTAATACCCAGGGCCTGTTTTTTGCTGCAGTCTCCCCCACAAAAAGGGAGATTTAAATTGCCACTAAGTGGATCTACATCAGATCTGTTTGTCGTATATCTGCCAGCCACATTCTGCCACTTACATTGTATAGTGCAATACCCAGGGCTTGTTTTTTGCTGCAGTCTCCCCCACAAAAAGGGAGATTTAAATTGCCACTAAGTGGATCTACGTCAGTTCTGTTTGTCGTATAACTGCCAGCCACGTTCTGCCACTTACATTGTATAGTGCCTGTTGTATAGTGACTGTTTTTTGCTGTAGTCCCCCCCCCAAAAAAGGGAGATTTAATTTGCCACTAAGTGGATCTACGTCAGTTCTGTTTGTCGTATATCTGCCAGCCACGTTCTGCCACTTACATTGTATAGTGTAAAACCCAGGGCCTGATTTTTGCTGCAGTCTCCCCCCCCAAAAAAGGTAGATTTAATTTGCCACTAAGTGGATCTACGTCAGTTCTGTTTGTCGTATAACTGCCAGCCACGTTCTGCCACTTACATTGTATAGTGTAATACCCAGGCCCTGTTTTTTGCTGCAGTCTCCCCCACAAAAAAGGGAGATTTAAATTGCCAACGAGTTTATATACGTCAGTTCTGTTTGTCGTATATCTGCCAGCCATGTTCTGCTACTTACATTGTATAGTGTAATACCCAGGGCCTGTTTTTTGCTGCAGTCTCCCCCCAAAAAAAGGGAGATTTAAATTGGCACTAAGTGGATCTACATCAGTTCTGTTTGTCGTATATCTGCCAGCCATGTTCTGCCACTTACATTGTGTAGAGTAATACACAAGGCCTGTTTTTTGCTGCAGTCTCCCCCACCAAAAAAGGGAGATTTAAATTGCCAACAAGTTTATATACGTCGGTTCTGTTTGTCATATGTCTGCCATCCACCTTTTGCCACTTACATTGCATTGTGTAATACCAAGGGCCTGTTGTTTGCTGCAGTCTCCCCCCCAAAAAAGGAGATTCAAATTGCCACTAAGTGGATCTACGTCAGTTCTGTTTGTTGTACATCTGCCAGCCACGTTCTGCCTTTTACATTGTATAGTGTAATACCAAGGGCCTGTTGTTTGCTGCAGTCAACACCCAAAAAAAGGGAGATTTAAATTGGCACTAAGGGGATCTACGTCAGTTCTGTTTGTCGTATATCTGCCAGCCACGTTCTGCCACTTACATTGTATAGTGTAATACCAAGGGCCTGTTGTTTGCTGCAGTCAACACCCAAAAAAAGGGAGATTTAAATTGGCACTAAGGGGATCTACATCAGTTCTGTTTGTCGTATATCTGCCAGCCACGTTCTGCCACTTACATTGTGTAGAGTAATACACAGGGCCTGCTTTTTGCTGCAGTCTCCCCCACCAAAAAAGGGAGATTTAAATTGCCAACAAGTTTATATACGTCAGTTCTGTTTGTCGTATATCTGCCATCCTCCTTTTGCCACTTACATTGTATAGTGTAATACCCAGGGCCTGTTGTTTGCTGCAGTCTCCCCCCCCAAAAAAGAGAGATTTAAATTGCCAACAAATTTATAAACATCAGTTCTGTTTGGTGTATATCTGCCAGCCACGTTCTGCCTTTTACATTGCATAGTGTATTACCCAGGGCCTGTATTTTGCTGCAGTCTCAACCACAAAAAAGGGAGATTTAAATTGCCAACAAGTTTATATACGTCAGTTCTGTTTGTCGTATATCTGCCAGCCATGTTCTGCCACTTACATTGTATAGTGTAATACCCAGGGCCGTTTTTTTGCTGCAGTCTCCCCCCAAAAAAGGGAGATTTAATTTGCCACTAAGTGGATCTACGTCAGTTCTGTTTGTCATATATCTGCCAGCCATGTTCTGCCACTTACATTGTATAGTGTAATACCCAGGACCTGTTTTTTGCTGCAGTCTCCCCCCCAAAAAAAGGGAGATTTAAATTGCCAACAAGCTTATATATGTCAGTTCTGTTTGTCGTATATCTGCCAGCCACGTTCTGCCACTTACATTGTATAGTTTAATACTCAGGGCCGGTTTTTTGCTGCAGTCTCCCCCCAAAAAAAGGGAGATTTAATTTGCCACTAAGTGGATCTACGTCAGTTCTGTTTGTCATATATCTGCCAGCCACGTTCTGCCACTTACATTGTATAGTGTAATACCCAGGGCCTGTTTTTTGCTGCAGTCTCCCCCACAAAAAAAGGGAGTTTTAAATTATCACTAAATGGATCTACATCAGTTCTGTTTGTCATATATCTGCCAGCCACGTTCTGCCACTTACATTGTGTAGTGTAATACACAGGGCCTGTTTTTTGCTGCAGTCTCCCCCCCAAAAAAAGGGAGATTTAAATTGCCACTAAGTGGATCTATGTCAGTTCTCTTTGTCGTATATCTGCCAGCCACGTTCTGACACTTACAATTTATAGTGTAATACCCAGGGCCTGTTCTTTGCTGCAGTCTCCCACCCCAAAAAAGGGAGATTTAAATTGCCACTAAGTGGATCTACGTCAGTTCTGTTTGTCGTATATCTGCCAGCCACGTTCTGCCACTTACATTGTATAGTGTAATACCCAGGGCCTGTTTTTTCTGCAGTCTCCCCCCCAAAAAGGGGAGATTTAATTTGCCACTAAGTGTATCTATGTCAGTTCTGTTTGTAATATATCTTCCAGCCACGTTCTGCCACTTACATTGTATAGTGTAATACCCAGGGCCGTTTTTTGCTGCAGTCTCCCCCCCCCAAAAAAGGGAGATTTAAATTGCCACTAAGTGGATCTACGTCAGTTCTGTTTGACGTATAACTGCCAGCCACGTTCTGCCACTTACATTGTATAGTGCCTGTTGTATAGGGCCTGCTTTTTGCTGCAGTCTCCCCCCCAAAAAAGGGAGATTTAATTTGCCACTGAGTGGATCTATGTCAGTTCTGTTTATCGTATATCTGCCAGCCATGTTCTGCCACTTACATTGTATAGTGTAATACCCAGGACCTGTTTTTTGCTGCAGTCTCCCCCCCCAAAAAAGGGAGATTTAAATTGCCAACAAGCTTATATATGTCAGTTCTGTTTGTCGTATATCTGCCAGCCATGTTCTGCCACTTACATTGTATAGTGTAATACTCAGGGCCGGATTTTTGCTGCAGTCTCCCCCCCAAAAAAAGGGAGATTTAATTTGCCACTAAGTGGATCTACGTCAGTTCTGTTTGTCATATATCTGCCAGCCACGTTCTGCCTCTTACATTGTATAGTGTAATACCCAGGGCCTGTTTTTTGCAGCAGTCTCCCCCCCCCAAAAAAAAGGGAAATTTAAATTGCCACTAAGTGGATCTACGTCAGTTCTGTTTGTCGTATAACTGCCAGCCACGTTCTGCCACTTACATTGTATAGTGTAATACCCAGGGCCTGTTTTCTGCTGCAGTGTCCCCCCAAAATAAGGGAGATTTAACTTGTCACTAAATGGATCTACATCAGTTCTGTTTGTCGTATATCTGCCAGCCATGTTCTGCCACTTACATTGTATTGTGTAATACCCAGGGCCTGTTTTTTTCCGCAGCCTCCCACCAAAAAAAGGGAGATTTAAATTGGCACTAAGTGGATCTACATCAGATCTGTTTGTCGTATATCTGCCAGCCACGTTCTGCCACTTACATTGTGTAGTGTAATACCCAGGGCCTGCTTTTTGCTGCAGTCTCCCCCCCAAAAAAAAGGGAGATGTAAATTGCCAACAAGATTATATACGTCAGTTCTATTTGTCGTATATCTGCCATTCACCTTCTGCCACTTACATTGTATAATGTAATACCCTGGGCCTGTTGTTTGCTGCAGTCTCCCTCCAAAAAAAGAGATTTAAATTGCCACTAAGTGGATCTACGTCAGTTCTGTTTGTCGTATATCTGCCATCCACGTTCTGCCAGTTACATTGTATAGTGTAATACCCAGGGCCTGTTTTTTGCTGCAGTCTCCCCCCCAAAAAAGAAAGATTTAAATTGCCACTAAGTGGATTTTAGTCAGTTCTGTTTGTCGTATATCTGCCAGCCACATTCTGCCACTTACATTGTATAGTGCAATACCCAGGGCTTGTTTTTTGCTGCAGTCTCCCCCACAAAAAGGGAGATTTAAATTGCCACTAAGTGGATCTACATCAGATCTGTTTGTCGTATATCTGCCAGCCACGTTCTGCCACTTACATTGTATAGTGTAATACCCAGGACCTGTTTTTTGCTGCAGTCTCCCCCCCAAAAAAGAGAGATTTAAATTGGCACTAAGTGGATCTACATAATAATAATAATAATAATAATAATTTTTATTTATATAGCGCCAACATATTCCGCAGTGCTTTACAACTTATAGAGGGGACTTGTACAGACAATAGACATTTCAGCATAACAGAAATCACAGTTCAAAATAGATACCAGGAGGAATGAGGGCCCTGCTCGCAAGCTTACAAACTATGAGGAAAAGGAGAGACACGAGATGTGGATGGTAACAATTGCAATCGCCCGCCTCTTTCTTCAGTGTAACTAAATGTCCCCTAAAGATATCTAATGCTGGTATTTTCGCTACAGAACATGTCAGAATCATATAATACCCAGCATTCATCTCAGATTACCGTGGGCTTTCTAATGAGATCAAATATGTCCTATTATTTACAGAGCAATCCCTACTTCTTCACCCGATGGAGTTAGACGCCCGTGTCTAGAGTGATGCGTCGATCCACCGTACATCAGTTCTGTTTGTCGTATATCTGCTATCCATGTTCTGCCAGTTACATTGTATAGTGTAATACCCAGGGCCTGTTTTTTGCTGCAGTCTCCCCCCAAAAAAAGAAAGATTTAAATTGCCACTAAGTGGATCTTAGTCAGTTCTGTTTGTCGTATATCTGCCAGCCACATTCTGCCACTTACATTGTATAGTGTAATACCCAGGGCTTGTTTTTTGCTGCAGTCTCCCCCACAAAAAAGGGAGATTTAAATTGCCACTAAGTGGATCTACGTCAGTTCTGTTTGTCGTATATCTGCCAGCCACGTTCTGCCACTTACATTGTGTAGTGTAATACACAGGGCCTGTTTTTTGCTGCAGTCTCCCCCCCAAAAAAAGGGAGATTTAAATTGCCAACAAGTTTATGTACGTCAGTTGTGTTTGTCGATGTCTGCCAGCCACGTTCTGCCACTTACATTGTATAGTGTAATACCCAGGGCCTGTTTTTTGCTGCAGTCTCCCCCCAAAAAAAGGGATATTTAATTTGCCACTAAGTGGATCTACGTCTGTTCTGTTTGTCGTATGTCTGCCAGACACGTTCTGCCACTTACATTGTATAGTGTAATACCCAGGGCCTGAGTTTTGCTGCAGTCTCCCCCCTCAAAAACGGGAGATTTAAATTCTCAACAAGTTTATATACACCTTCTACCTTGTTTTACAGTACCATATAACGGTTGTTAGTTTGGTTACATTTTCCCAAAAATGAGGAAGTCTGGTGGAAGAGGCCGTGGGCGGTCATTGCCAGCTGGTAATGATGGTGGTGGTGGTGGTGGTGGCAGAGCATGTGGTGGTAGTGGGAAAAGCAAAATAGCACCTAAGGCTCGAGTTGTTGAGCCAGCGTCATCGTCTAGCTACACAAGGCCTCAATGGCTCCCTTATCTGGGAGTAGGAAAACCGCTTTTAAAGCCGGAGCAGCAGGAAAAAGTTTTGGCTTTCATTGCTGACTCAGCCTCTAGCTCTTTCGCCTCTTCTTCAGAAAGTTCGAAATATAAAAGCAGCGAGTCGTCAGTGGATGCTACCGATCAGGAACAAGTCACTTCCTTGTGTCCTTCACCCAAAGCAAAAGTGTAGGATGCGGCAGGTGACACTACAGTTTACTCCATGGAGCTCTTTACACATACTGTGCCAGGGTTAGAAAGGGAAATAGTTAACAGCCCATTACAAGATGAATTGGACATGGAGTGCACAGATGCACAGCCACAGCTAGATTATTATGCTGTTCCATTGACTCAGATCACTACATTGCCCTCGCAGTGTACTGAGCCAGAATCTCACCCTGATGACACTATGGTGCCTCGTCCCGAACGCTATAGCACCTTACTCGGTGACACAGAGGAAGGTGCACATGACATTGAAGAGGAGGTGATAGATGTCCCAGTTGTTGACCCAGATTGGCAGCCATTGGGGGAACAGAGTTCCGCTGGCAGTAGCTCTGAAGCGGAGGAGGATGATCCGCAACAGGCATCTACATCACAACAGCTTTCATCTGGCAGGCCCGTATCTGGCCAAAAACATTTGACAAAACCAAAAACTCTTTTAGGACAGCGTGGCCATCCAGTGAAAGTAGCACAGCGTGCAATGCCTGAAAAGGTTTTCGATAGTAGGAAGAGTGCAGTGTGGGAATTTTTTAACCAAGATCCGAATGATCAGTGCAAAGTTACCTGTAAGAAATGCTCAAAGACCTTTAGCAGAGAGAAGAATGTCCAAAATTTAAATACGACGTGCATGCATAGACATTTAACCAGCATGCACTTGCAAGCCTGGACTAACTACCAAACGTCCCGTATCGTTGGTGCACCCGCTCAGAATAAAGGTAGTCAGCAACGCTACATTGCTTCCCTCACTGTAAGCCCACTGCTTAGGACACCACCAGCAGCAAATGTGGAGGTATTGTCGCAAGGCCAAAGCAGTCAGGGAATCACAAGGTTCTTGGTAGGAAACACTGTATGTAGGCCAACATCAAGAATACCATCACCGACCCTCTCTCAATCTGCCATGTCCACCACCATCCCCGCTAGTTCCACCATATGCAGCTCTCCAGTCCAGCTCACCCTACAAGAGACTCTCGTTAGGAAAAGGAAGTACTCATCCTCTCATCCGCGTACACAGGGTTTGAACGCCCACATTGCTAGACTAATCTCATTAGAGATGATGCCCTACTGGTTGGTTGAAAGCGAAGCTCTCAAAGCCCTGATTGCCTACGCAGTACCACGCTATGACCTACCCAGTCGACACTTCCTTGCGAGAAAAGTAGGGTTGAGCGACTTTTATTTTTATAGGATCGGGTCGGGTTTCACGAAACCCGACTTTCTCAAAAGTCGGGTCGAGTGAAATCAGCCGATCCTATAAAAAAGTCAGGGTCGGGGGAATATATATTCCTATTAGGTATATACTCACCCTCGGACGCGCCCTGCTTCTTTCTGGCAGCCTTCCTTCCTAAGAATGAGCGCGTGAAGGACCTTAGATGACGTCGCGGCTTGTGATTGGTCGCGTGACCGCCCATGTGACTGCTCGCGACCAATCACAAGCCGCGACGTCACCGCAGGTCATTCACGCGCTCATTCTTAGGAAGGAAGGCTGCCGGTTAGTACCAGGGCGCGTCCGAGGGTGAGTATATCAATATTTTTTATTTTTATTCTTTATTTAACACTTAAATATGGATTCCGATACCGATTCCCGATATCGCAAACATATCGGAACTCGGTATCGGAATTCCGATACCAGATTCAGAAGATCGCCGACCTCATGGCCGACCCCACACAGGGGTCGGGTTTCATGAAACCCGACTTTGCCAAAAGTTGGCAACTTCTGAAAATGGCTGACCCGTTTCACTCAACCCTAGAGAAAAGTCATCCCAGCCCTCCACCAGCATGTCAAAGACCGCATTGTCCATGCACTCAGGCAATCAGTCAGTAGAAAGGTGCATCTCACAGCAGATGCATGGAACAGTAGGCATGGCCAGGGATGTTACGTGTCCATCACGGTGCACTGGGTTAATGTGGTGGATGCAGGGTCCACAGGGGACAGCCATAGTTGGACAGTTCTGCATAGCCCACGGTCTAGGAAACAGTTGGCAGTAGGCGTTCGACACCCCTCCTCCTCCTCCAGAAGCGAAAGCTCGTCCACAGAGCGCTGTCACCCTACCACTCCATCCGCAGCTGCCAGTGTTGCACACGAGGTGTCACATTATGGAACAGTTAGTGGTAAGTGTCAGCAGGCTGTGTTGGAAATGAAGTGTTTGGGCGACAACAGACTCACCACGGAAGTACTGGCCGAGTACTTGACTTGCAGCAAGAAACTCAGTCATGGCGGGGCAGTGTACATCTTGAGGCAGGCAAGGTAGTCACGGAAGAAATTTTATGGCTGCCATAGCCATTTCAGAACTGAAACACATACCTTGCCTGGCTCACACATTGAACCTGGTGGTGCAGTGCTTTCTGAAAAATTATCCGGGGTTACCAGCCCTGCTCCTGAAGGTGCGAAGACTTTGCTCGCACATCCGCCGGTTGCCCGTGCACTCCCGCCGTATGCTGAACTATCAGCGATCGATGAAGCTTCCCCAGCACCGCCTAATAATCGACGTTGCAATAAGGTGGAACTCCACACTGCACATGCTTCAGAGGCTGTGCAAACAGAGGCGTGCTGTAATGTATTTGTGGGAGGATACACATACACGGGCAGGCAGTTGGATGGCAGGCATGGAGTTGTCTGGTATGCACTGGTCGAAGCTACAAGACCTCTGTCAAGTCCTTCAGTGTTTTGAGGAATGCACACGGCTGGTAAGTGCAGACAACGCCATCATAAGCATGAGCATCCCACTAATGCGTCTGCTGATGCAAAGTTTGACGCACATTAAGGAGCAGGCGTCAGTGGCCAAGGAGGAGGGAAGCCTTGATGACAGTCAGCCATTGTCTGCTCAGGGAACTGTCCTGGACGAGGTGGCGGATGAAGAGGAGGAGGAGGAGGATGATGATGGGGATGAATATTTATGGGAGGAAGATGCTTCTCAGGGGGCAATAGAAACTGGTGGCGTTGCAAGGTCAGGTACAGGGTTTTTGCGGGAAACAAATGATGTTGATTTGCAAGAAAGTGCTCCTCAACCCAGCACAAGCAGTGAATTGACACCTGGAACATTGGCCCACATGGCTGATTATGCCTTGCGTATCCTAAAAAGGGACCCCCGCATTATAAAAATGATGACCGATGACGATTACTGATTGGCCTGCCTCCTGGATCCATGATATAAAGGGAAATTACAAACTGTCATGCCACATGAGAACCTTGAGCAAATATTGGTTACCAAACAAGCAACTCTTGTAGACCGTTTGGTTCAGGCATTCCCAGCACACAGTGGAGGTGATGGTTCTCACACGAGCTGTAGGGGGCAACATGGCAGAGGTGTTAGAGGTGCACCAATCAGAAGTGGCGTTGGACAGAGGGGTTTTATGACCAGGTTGTGGAGTGATTTCACAATGACCGCAGACAGGACAGGTACTGCAGCATCTATTAAAATGAACCAATCATGGATATCAAATTATTTTGCCCCACCTTCCCCTGCTGACACGTAGCTTGCCTGAAAAATGTCTTTGTCAGGACTCTGAACATATTGATTACCTTTTGTGCATTACTGCCCTTTTCAAAGATGGCATCTTTGGTCTCATGTGCACTGTGTCTTCCTGCTATATAACTCCACCCCAGCCTTTAGTCTGTGCTAGAGTATTCTGCCTTGCATCCAGCTCCACCCTGGCGCCTCTCTGGCTTTGCACCTGCACCTGCTCCTGTGAACCTGTGTGGAGATCCTGCTACTCAGCTCTGAGTTTCTGCTGCATACATCGGTTTCCAGTAATCCTCCATCTGGCTGCTTGTGTTTGTTTCCATCTGCATTTGCTGGACATGTCAGCTGTTGCTGCTCTGCTTAAACCTGAGACTTTTACCCAGGCCTCCCTGGTTGTGCTAACATATTATTTGAACTACCTTATAAGCATATCTATCTGTGTTTGGATTACCAGGGACTTATTCGTGTCAAGTATCCTCAAGAATAATTGTGCTTCATAGACTTTCTGCATGATTGCACTTTCCTCTGAAGTTTCCTATAGACTGTTAAGCTGCATTTATATAGACTGTTAAGCTGCATTTATATTTACACCAATTGTTGTGGACTTGAGTTTCTCTCTGCACCTGTTTGAATCACCGTGTGATAATATAGACTTTACCACTTATTAAACTGTGTCCTGTAGTTGTCTTGTTCCATGCAAAGAGTCTCCTGAGTTATCCCTTATAATCCTTACAGGATACTCTAGCCTCAAAAGAGTAGACTGCTGGAACAATGACTGCAGAAAGCAGACTAGAGCAGGTGTTGTCCATAATTAGATCACTGAAGAAAGATGTGGAAAGTCTGCAAAAGAAGTTTGGAAGCTTTGAACACAATCAACAAGTGTTTGGACAAACTTTGCAGGACTTAAGCACCCACATGGCAGCCCAGGAAAACAAACTTGCTGGCATAGAGTCCCAGTATGGACGGGTTTTTCAGGACATAGGCAAGCAAATGGCTGCACAAGCGACTTTTCCATCTGGGCAACCGCCACCAGCTAGCCCACCTAAGTTGCCATTCAGATTTAATGGTGATCGCGACAAATTTTGTGGCTTTGTGAATCAATGTATGCTATATTTTGATGTGCATGCTGACCGTTTTCCTAATGATAGATCCAAAGTATTGTGTGTAACAATGCTGCTGACCGCACGAGCGCTCGCCTGGGCGAATCCGATGATTGAGTCTCGTGACCCGCGGTTAAATGATTTGGATGATTTTTTGGCCGCTATGGCATTAATGATTGATGACCCTAATCGCCGTGCAACTGCTGAATCCGCTTTTTTGTCTTTGCGCCAGGCTAAACATTCTGTTATTGAGTATGCTACTTAATTCAGGAGATTAGCGGTAGATACTAATTGGGACAGTTATGCACAATTACCTATTTTTAAAAGGGGTCTGTCTAGCATTGTAAAGGATGAATTAGCTCGCTCTGAATCACCATAAGAGCTAGAAATATTTATACAGCATTGTGTGTGCATTGACATTCACCTTACTGAGCGTAGGCAGGAGAAGTTTGTTCCATATAACCGTATTTCAAACTTTTCCCTTCCTTCCAAAGAGCCTGCAGGTAACATCTCGAGAGGCAGAGGAGGTGCCCATGCAAATTGATTCTGTTCAGAGACGTGAGAGTAATGAGCGCCGGGAGCATCGCCTTCGAGAAAGTCTATGTTTCTACTGCGGCCAGTCTGACCACTTTCTAATCAACTGTCCCAAGTGTCCCAAGCGGCCTAACAAGGTGCTAGCAGCAGTAGGGGAGTATGACAACTATGATGATGAATCTGACATCTCTGAATGTAGCCTGCCTTTAAAATCTGTATTCCATTCACTTTCTATGACTTCAACAGCCAAGGAGCTAAATAAAAAGAACTCTCACTGTTCTCTCCCAATTAAGATCCTGTGTACAGGACAGTGGATTTCCAGTGCAGCTATGATTGACTCTGGTGCAGGTGGCAATTTTATGGATATCGCATTTGCCAAGGAACATGGTATTGAAATTCAGCAAAGAGCCTCTCCAATTACCATGGAAACAGTGGATGGGTCACCTTTAATCTCCGGGCCTGTGGATAAGGAGACCGCACCCCTTGAGATTTTGTTGGAGCCTAATCATCAAGAGCAACTCTCTTTCTTGTTAATTTCTTCTCCTCATTTTCCTGTGATTTTAGGCATCCCTTGGCTGCATTCTCAGAATCCAGCTATCAACTGGGAGACCAAGGAGATTATCTTTCCAACAAGGAGCAACTCAGCATTAACTGAAGCTGTCCCCGAGTCCACAGCTACGGAACCACCGGTACTGGTATTTACTTTACCTTCAGCATATAAAGAGTTCTCTGACATCTGTGACAAGAAGAATGCAGATCAGCTTCCTCCACACAGGCATTATGACTGTCCAATTGAGTTGCTTCCTGGGGCAGCTTTTCCTTTTGGTAACTTATATCCTTTGGTGGCACCTGAGCTTCAAGCCTTAAAGGAGTATATTGATGAAAATCTGGCCAAAGGCTTTATACATCCTTCTTCCTCACTGGCTGGGGCACCTATATTTTTTGTAAAGAAGAGGGTTGGGTCCCTGAGACCCTGTGTGGACTATCGAGAGCTCAATAAGGTAACCGTACGGAATCGTTACCCTTTGCCTCTGATTCCCGAATTACTGGAAAGAGTCCTCCATGCTAATGTGTTCTCTAAACTGGATCTTCGTGGGGCTTATAATTTGGTGCGTATTCGTCCAGGGGATGAGTGGAAGACAGCATTCTGATGCCGGTATGGACACTTTGAATATCTCGTGATGCCCTTCGGGCTTTGTAATGCCCCTGCAACGTTTCAACACCTTGCTAATGACATTTTCAGAGATTTGTTGGACCAGTTTGTGGTGATCTATTTGGACGATATTCTAATCTTTTCTGACTCTCTACAGGAACATGAAGAACATGTCAAAGCTGTTTTAAGACGTTTGAAAGAGAACCATCTGTATATTAAGCCGGAGAAATGCGAGTTCCATCGTTCTGAGATACACTTCTTAGGTTATCATCTCTCCCCAGGGGCTGAACATGGAATCTTGTAAGATTCAGGCTATCCTTGACTGGCCGGTACCCAAGAACGTTAAGGAGGTGCAACATTTTATTAGTTTTGCAAATTTCTACAGACGTTTTATTCAAAATTTTTCTGATATTGTCTGTCCCATTACTTCCTTGACAAAGAAGGAAAAGCCCTTTAAGTGGTCATCACAGGCTCAAGAAGCTTTTGATCGGCTTAAGATCTGTTTCACCTCAGCACCACTGTTGATACACCCAGATCCAACACTTTCTTTCATTGTGGAGGTGGACGCTTCTGATAATGCCTTGGGGGCTATTCTCTTCCAAAGAACTAGAGAGAAGGGTCTGCTACATCTTTGTGCTTTCTTTTCCCGTAGACTAACCTCAGCAGAGAAGAATTACGATGTGGGAGACAAGGAATTGCTGGCTATTATTGCGGCTTTCAAGGAATTGAGGCATCATCTGCAAGGAGCTGCACAACAGATCGTAGTGCTTACTGACCATCGCAATTTAGAGTTCCTCAGATCCGCTAGATGTCTTTCTCCTCGTCAGGCTCGTTGGAATTTATTTTTAAATAAACTTAACTTTGTTATCTCGTACTGTCCAGGTTCTCGTAATGGGACGGCTGATGCTTTATCCCGAATCCATGCTGCGGATTCAGTACCTGGAGCCCTGTCCAAGACCATTCTATCTGATGCCAATTTCATCGGAGTTATCCACGATCAGGACTTGTGGAAGAAGTGCAGGGAGGCTTATGATGGTGATGTATTTCTGGCCAACCCACCTGTTGATATTAATCTTGTCTTTAAGGGTGGCATGTGGTTCAGAGATCGACGTATCTACGTCCCTGAGGCCGGCCGTCTGCAGATCCTCAAGTTGGTACATGACTCCAAGTTGGCTGGTCACAGGGGGGTACAGAAGACACAAGAGTTCCTAAGCCGATTTTTCTGGTGGCCAACTTGCCTGAAGGATACTAAGGACTATGTTCTCTCTTGCGAGGTATGTGCTCGTTACAAGACTCCTCGTGTGGCACCTACGGGTCTCCTGCAACCATTACCTGTTCCATCCCGACCTTCGGGGTCTATATCAATGGACTTTAATGTGGAACTGCCTACATCGGGGAGCATGAATACGATCATGGTAGTAGTTGATCCCCTGACTAAAGCCGCTCATTTTGTTCCATGCACTGGCTTCCCCTCAGCTAAGGATACAGTGAACTTGGTTATTCAGAATGTCTTCCGGCTGCATGGGGTCCCGGATGAGATCATCTCTGACCGTGGAGTACAGTTCACTTCAAGATTCTGGAAGGGGTTTTGCTCTGCACTCAATATTAATGTCTGTCTCTCTTCTGCTCACCATCCCCAGACAAATGGTCAGACTGAGCGGACCAACCAGATGTTGAAACAATATCTAAGATGCTATGTTAGCCAACTCCAAGATGATTGGTTGGAATTACTGCCATTAGCCGAATTTTCATACAACAATTCTCAGAGCGCCTCCACTAAGTTCACTCCTTTCTTTGCCAATCTGGGTTATCATCCATGTATCTTACCTAGGTCTCCG